>NW_006800230.1:0-50007 GCF_000485575.1 Poecilia formosa
CATTTTGCAATTTCGAAATGCACATAAAGATTTTTTTTTTTTTGTTGCTATTATTAAGCTCAAATAATCTTCACCCAAGACTTCTAGTTCAAGGATAAATGTATAAAGTTGTATTTCATTGAGGGTTTATGTAATGAAACAACAGTGCATAGCTAGTTGAAAGAAAGTTGTTCATTTAAAAAATATTTTAATGATCCCAAACAGAACTCTTGCCCATCATATCCATGATCCATGTTTACATTTTAAAAAAATACTCTCAAAAGTGTGGTGTGCATTTATGCTGAGCCCCCTTTTATTACGACACCCCAATTATTCTAGCTATAAATGTAGCTCATCTCTTCTGTGGCCTCTCAGCTCTGAGGGCGTGTGAATACTTTTGTAAAGCGCTCTATACATGGAACAAACCTAAGCTTGCATAGTAATGCTCTTCTATTTAAATAGAGCTACTTTATTTTCAATAATCAGATTCTGTAGCTGCACAATATTCGATAATCTTGCAATAATGTTGCTAATTATTGTGATGGTAATATCAGTAACAATATGTCTGTTTTCTTCTTTCCTGTCTCATCTGTGCTTCCATCACTGAGTGACCTTTAGTCATTTGACCAGTGTCATTAGTGTCCAGTGTGAACATCTGCTGCTGCAAGACTCTGTCCAACTGACTAAATATTACATTAGCATGGATAAATTAAGTTCATAACATCTGGGATATGTGAAGTCACCATATGACATTATTACTTTATGTTGCCATTTATTAAGCTGTTTAATGTTCTGTTAGTGAGGATGTGTGTGTCTTAAAGCTGCAGTCATCTCATCTTTTTCTGCTTCTGATGTCCTTTGAAAAACTCATTTGGCATTTTGCCATTACAAATGTGCGCACGACTTTGACAATATTCTGTTATTGTCAACAAAATACAATTTTGCCATTGTGGTGTTTTTATTAAATGAGAAACATAATTACAGTCACAGATGAATAGGTCTGGTGATGCGATAAAGCATTAAAAAACATGCCACACCATGTTTTTGGCGTGTTTCCATAAAGCAAATTTGTTTTCAAAATGTCAAATTGTGCAATTACTTGGTCAGTGGAAACGCAGCTATTGTCTGGACAGCAGCCCTAAATTCTGTTTAATCCACAAACTGTTTCCATCCAGTTGTCATGTGGATTTTAAGCAAATTTTGGGGGGGTAGTGAATTGTTTTTATCTACTGGCTTAGTGTGAATCAACCAGGCTACGCAAAGCCTAATTTCATCAGGTGTTGACGACTTTAATACATGACTGTATTAAAGAGATGCAGAGGTTTCAAGCTAGCATAGACCACACTTCACATAAATTGGAAAACGTTCTCACCTCTAAGCTGAAGGGTTGGACTTAGAAATTCCTTTGAGTTTCATGCATCTTGTGAGGCACAGAGCCACCAGTGGATGGGAGCAATCCTCTGCCACCATCCCAGCCTGGAGTGCCTTGAGCTGGGCCACTGTAAGCCACAGTTCTCCCCTCCGTGCAGGAGGTATGGACTTTGAAATGTTCTGATTTTTGCGCCTCCAGTAAGGCAGAGCTACCAGTGTATGGAAGAATTTGCTATGTGATATTTTTTTTTGACAAATGTATTTCTATGAACCAGATAAAAAAATAAAACAAACTAAAAACAGAAGAGTCAAAACTGTTGTTTCTGAAAAAGAAAATAATATATTTCCTGAAAGGAATCCCAGGAATTATGGGCAAGGTTAAGTCTCCGTCCGGGTCAGGATTGGTGTAAACAGTTGGATCCCATTAACAGTCTAATTTTGCTAATACCTGGCTCTAATCGGATGAAGCCACAGGGGGACTGAGTACAGGAACACTGGGGGCGTCTGCTTTAGCTACAGCCAAGATTAAAGGTTCACCTTTGGATCTCCTGCTTTTTCATGTCAGAGCTTTCTGGAATAGATAGAAAATGTAAACTCGGGTATATACCAGCTGGGGAATGTTGAACCATCTTCTATAAATAGGAAACACTCAGCCAAAATGTGGAAATATGACCAACACATGACTGTTGAGCAATCTCTGGCAGCAGTAATGCCTGGTAAAGAGTTTCTATATGACCTTTTTAGTCTCTGACAAGGTCGATGAACTTTGGCCTGATTTTATTCACCAAGTTATGTTGGTTTATCAAGTATTCCAGGTGTGGTTTCTTAATGTTCCACTTCGCAAATTACTGTTGAGATGTATACCTTCTCTTTTTGTTCTTTCTTTCTATCAACAGTGTCCCATACACCATCATACGAAACTCTTCCGAAGTTTTGGATCTACAGTACAATGCATGGCTTACCTACAAAATTGTTTAATTGAAGTATTTTATACTTTATTCATTGCTGAACAGGAAATAAATTCTCAATTAAGCCTTCAAAGATTGTAGTTTTTCTATAGTGTTTTATTTTTTGGTTTGCTAGTTCTCTTGAGATGACGTTTTGTCCCACAGCCCTGGGTTAGAAACTGGCTGCATCTCGGGCTTCGGGATGCAGTGAGAATCAGGTGGTTTGCTCAGCTCCGTGTTACATAAAAGCTGCAACATGTTGCAGTGAGCCTCTCAGTTCATTAAACCTCTCTGTTTTTATCCCTCTCCTTTCCCCCCTTTGATGTGAATCTGTATTACGACCACCGGGGGAGCTGTGAAACGTCTCGCATGCAGCTTTTAGAAAGCCGTTCGACGGCCGGCCATAATATCGGAGCGGGCCTCCTGGAGGGCGATGTGATCGTTTCGACATCTAATCTGTGTCTTCACACCATTGTTCGCACATAGACATACACACACACGCACACACACACGCACACGCAATTACCATGGCAACAGTGGGTCTCATCTCTGTAGGCAACATGGAAGAGTTTTTCTTTCACCTCTTCAGCTCCTCGTGGCGTTTCGGTGAGGATTCAGGGACGCCCCGCAGCGACATATTGTCCTTCGCCGGGACATTGGAGATATTGGCCATGTTTTTAGCTAATCTGTCTGATTTTAATAAAGAAAGCCGCCTCTGTTTCACTGGATGTTTAATGACTAGATGGTAAATATCCTGGAGTTATTTCAGCTCTGATAGTTGGAGATTGTTTTAGACACATCAAGCTTTTAAGAAGGCTGGAATATAAAAATAAATTGAAATGTTCTTCTTACAAATACTAAGGTTATAAAAGTGGAAATATTGTAGGTCTGGATCAATTACTGAAGTAACTGTCAACCAGTTTAGTAATTGATTAATCGTTAAATGAACTATACAGACTCAAAAAAGGCCGTTTTGCTGGAAGAGAGAGTTAGTTGAGCCAAAACTCACATTTTCCATTTAAGACATAAAAACGTGTATCTGTGTTCAACCCAGAACTCTGAAATTAGCTTTGTTTTTTTCTTCACTTGTTTCAAATTCTGTTAAAAAAAAAAGAAAAAAAAATCTATTAAGTAGCTTTTGCCATCTAATTATTAATTGGTTGATAAAAATAAATCAACACAGCAGATTTACTTTGTATTGATATGATTTACATGTATTCACATGCTGGCATATTTTAGCTGCAGATTCATCCTTTCCTACAAATAATCAATAGTTCACTAAAGAACTCTAGTTGTATTTTACACAATTAAATGTTTTATTTAAAAAGAAATTGAATGGTTCAATGGCGTCTTTTAATGTATTTCTAATATTGTTAATAAGAGGCTGCAGTGGTTGCAGAGTTCATTTTTTTTATCAATTGATTGTCAGAATAATCGATAATTAGTTGCAGCTCTGCAGCTCTGAAATATTGTTCATGAAGTAGAATGCTTTTTTCTCCTCTTTTGTAGTTTTTTTTCTCCATTTCCTGAAATATAACTGTATAAAGTTATTTACAAATGACTGTAAAGAAAAGTCTGAACATTCTGCACATCGAGTGTGGCATGGTGACGGCAAATGAAACGGAAACAATACAGACAACGGATTTCATTCTAGAACACTGAGTGCTAATTGTTCCGTAATGACCGTGAATGCAGCATTTGTTTGAACTGACGGTAAGCATACCAGTGAGGCCAGAGGCAGAAACAGGCCGCTTCCTTCCTTTGTGTTTCTTAGGCTGCAGCTTGGTTCACAGATTCTGTGAGCTGCTGTTTGTTCTGACTGAGGATCATGCATCCTGCCTGTGTATGTATTAATATATGTTAGTATGTTTGGGAGAAGGATTTCTACCAGTGCATGCTTCCTGTGCAGCCTAGAGAAATGGAGAACTTGATTCAAGTGTCTTCATGAAACAATCCGTTAGCCAGCAGCTATCCACCCATCTGACCTGTTCGTTGTCCGTCTGTCCGTCTGTGACTTTAGTGTAAACATTGTCATAATCACTCAGAGTATGCTTTCCAATGTCTTATTTACTTGAACAATCTGAGAAGTCCTCCCCCCTCCAATTATTTCATTTTATTTAATTTTTTTTGTGAAGTGGGTTCAGAGGTAGTGAGACTTTGGCCATTTGTAGACTCTGATCTCAAATGCAACATAGAAACATTACAGCTTGGTCATATCTATGCTAGATCTTTCATACATAGAAGTTTGCAGTGATTCTCTAACGTTTCTTTTTCCCCAAATTAAACACATTTCTTAAAACGGAGCATATTTCATGTTACTGTGGGAAACAAAAGTAACTCTGTTTTAACACCAAATTAAAAGATGGTGGTTTAAAGGGATCATGATTTTATTAGTTATATATATGAATTGTTTTGGACGGTCACTCAGGAATCACTTTACCGTTATATGGAAAGCTGTTATGTTATTTAGTGATGATAATATTAGGAACAGTTTTATCAGTTGTATCAGTGAACACTTAGTTCTTTTTCTCACCACTTTGTGTCTTTTGTTTTTTTCCCAGGCTTCCTGCTGTTTAAAGATTTCTGTATGAACGAGATTGACGAGGCTGTGCCTCAGCTCAAGTTCTACGAAGAAGTAAGTCGGAAGTGTGTGTGTGTGTGTGTGTGTGTGTGTGTGGGTGGGTGGGTGGCATTAGGCCTCTATAATCCAGCTCAGCCACATATGGCCCCCCCAGAAGCCCTGTGAATCTGAGTCCCGTTTCTGTTTCAGATCAAGGAGTACGAGAAGCTGGACTCTGAGGACGAGCGTCTGAGCCGCAGCCGGCAGATTTATGACATCTACATCATGAAGGAGCTGCTGTCCTGTTCACATGTGAGAATACACAGAGAGGACGCCTGCTGTCGGTCAGGCGGCCTCCAGCATGCTGCTGACTTCAAGTGAAAGCAGAAAATGAATCATTTCTGTCGGGGGATTTATTCAGCTCCTTTAATCAAATGGAATGATTCATTAACTCAGATCAGGTTCCATGTTGCTGCTGTTATGTGTTTTTAAATGGCATATCTTGCTGTGAAAGTTCTGAACCAGACCATTCTGTATGCAACTTGCCAAGGTCAGTCTTTCTGGTTAAAATCCTCCCATTTGAAGCACATGCTACCAAAGACTAAATTCACACAGCAAGCGAATGCGACTCAAATCTGATGTTTTATTATTTTATTTTATTTTTTCTCCCAAAATGTGGCCTGTGTCTGACTTTTTCATGGCGCTCTGAACAACCGAGTTCTGACCTTTTCACCTCCCAAAAAATCTGATTTGTGCCACATGCATATGTGGAACTAAATCAGATGAGCTTTCGAGAGTGTTCAAAGTCTGAACACTGCATTTTATCTGACCTTTACGTCACTGACATGAGAAATGCATCACAAATCTGCACCAGAAGAAGTCAGACTATGTAAATCTGGACGTAAACAAAGGCTTGTGAAAAAAGTCACAGAAATCGCAATCTCACCACTCTTAGTTTTGGCTACACATCCAGATGCTTGGTTGTTTTTAACATGAATGACCTGTTTGTCATGTGTTTTTACTTTACCAGGCAGCTAAACAAAAAGACTGCTAGTTAAAATACCACAATTAATCAAATGACCTAATGTATAAACTTAAAAAAAAAAAAAAAAGAATTTAATGCATTACATTTAAAAACCTCCTTTTTTTGGTTGATAGTGACTTTTCATTTTGCAGAAAAGTCTTGTCTGTTTGCCCAGCTGCATGAAGGGGAATCAGTTGATTTTGCAAATGTCCCTGTCAGGATGCAGGTGTGTAAATACTTCCATACTCATCTTGTGTCAGCTAGGCCAAACAATTAAAAAAAAAACGCTGATGTCGCTACACGAAGCACTAAAACCGGATTAAACGGGACACCGGCATCCGTCGAGTTCGCCTCTTTTTTTATTGGCTGTAGATTTTATCCAGAATCATCCTAACTGGTAGGCGGTGCTGGGAAGAACACCTTTAACACAAATCCAGCTGCTGCTTCATTTTCCCCTCTGGCTGTGTGTCTGAGATAGCAGCTTCACCTGAATGGATGCTTTGCTTTGCTGATCTCAGTTCAGTTCACAGCTTGCAGTTTTTTACAGTTTTTCCTAATTTAATGTTTCTAGATTAGTCAACACAAATTTGCAGACACAAAATATACATCTTGCAAAAAGTCCCGAACTCTTAAAAACTCTGTGTGCTACAATCAGAAACTTCAATGCGCATTTAAGCAGAGTTTATGCTGTAGAACAAAGTAGAACATAACTAAAGTGGATAACTAATATTAATAATAATACATTTGATTTATAATGCCTTTCTCATCTTGAGATTTCAGAGTTAAAAACAAAACAAGCATTCAGTATTGATAAAAAATACAAGTATCTAAGAAAGTAAACCAAACATTTTTGCAAAAAAGAAACATCTTAAGACCTTTTTGAGTCATAATTATTTTGATGTGATAACTTTAAACTTAAACGGCCCACATACACCCAGCTACCTCTGGAGCCTCCCAGCAGCAGCAGCAGCATGTTGACCCATGGGACAGCCTTCTTGCACAGAGGAAGCAGAACTGAAACTACTGTTCACATTGCATCTTTAATCACCCCGTGTTTTTTTTTTTTTTTTTGCAGCCATTTTCCAAGAAGGCAGTGGACCATGTGCAGAGTCATCTGGCAAAGAAAATGGTCCCCCCAACTCTCTTCCAGGTAAAACGCACTCCCAGCACATGGGAGGGCCTTTTTACACCAAACAGGAAGCAGATTATCTAAAATCAGCTTTTCAAAATAGATGTGAAACTTTTGCTTTCACAGTTTTGCTCAGATACTTAGCAAAGTATGAATCCGGTCAGGAAAGAGAGACTGCTGTCTCTAGACACGGTGGAAGTTATGTCATGCTTTGGGTCAGTTTGCCATGTTGTAAATGGACTTTTTGAGCTTTATAACATATCATAATGTTATTCCTTCATCAAAAACATACCTGGAGTGTTGCCTTGATTCTTTCACGCATGTTTGAGGAATCCTTGAATCAATAAACTAATATAGCAGTGTCTGATGGTGTGCAACAGACTTTGCTTGTCTTTTACTTTCTTTAACATGTCCTGTTTGACAATATGGCTTTGGGTTTATTTCATTTGTAATGGACACAGAGACGGAAAATAAAGGGAGAGAGGAGGGGAAAAAGGTTTAATGGCAAAGGAGGTAGAAGTAGTAGAGAAAGAAAGCTAAAGAAAAAACACCCAAGAAGTTTACTTCTACACCTGCAGAACAAGAAAAAAACTGAGAAACCATAGCAACAAACAAGCACACTCCTTTCAGCTGTTTTAACTTTTCTCAGTCAGAAGAGTTTTCCATTTCCTCCAGTTCCTAAAAAGTCCTTGTAGCTGTATATTAGAAACCGTCTCATTACTGTCTTCACTGTAAGCTGCTACAGTACACACCTCACTGTGTTTCCTCTCTATCTGCCAACCTCTGATACTCTCCTCACTGAATTAATGCTATCCATCCAGATTAAGTCTCATATTTTATAGTTATACATGCCTTACTCTTAAGTATCCGTTGTTGGAAGGAAAGGCCCAGCAGAATAAGTCCAGAACAAGCCAGACAAAAGTTGGCCTGCATCTTGGTAAATCGAATCACTCTTTTCCTCTTTTAGCCCACCGCCTGGCTATTAGTCTGTTTACTCACTTATCCCCTGTGACTCATTGCAACTCCAAAATACGCCATGCATATGCCAGTATTTCCCGTGTTATTACTCAATATTTAAATCGTACATTCAGCTGGAACTGTTGACCGTTTATTAAAACAGATGCTTGAAAAATGTAACTGTTTTTCTCTTGGGTCTAGTGAGCAAAAACTAGAAACTCTGACATGAGCTGCGTGTCCATGTCAGAAGTGAATGTTTCTCATAAGGCTTCTGAGCTGAGCCTCTTTCTGTCTCTGCTGCAGCCATACATAGTGGAGATCTGTGACAGCTTGAGAGGGAACATCTTCCAGAAGTTCATTGAAAGGTGAGCCGGTGAACGTGTGGAAACACAGCCATGGCTCTCACTGCTGGCACGGTCCCATTTTAACCCTGTTTCTGTTCTGACCTCAGTGACAAGTTCACTCGGTTTTGCCAGTGGAAGAACGTGGAACTCAACATCCATGTGAGTACGAGATTGTGACGTCCACCTCTCACACGAGGTTTGATCGAAGTAGAACCTGAAACAGTGCAATGTGAAGGCAGAGTATGTTTATGTTACAGCCACAGATTGCAGTGGCTTTCATTCAGATTTTAGGTTACGGATCAACACAAAGTCAAACATAATTACAAAGTGGAGGGAGAAATTAATTCTCAACATTTTCGGAACTAGAAATCTGAAAAGTGTGGTGTGCATTTTTTGTCATGCAGACGCTGCAGTGACAGCTGCAGGTGTCAGGTTTCCACAACTAGAGACTGAAGCGTTCATTCTTCTTCATAAACTAACTCATTATGTCTGAGCAGCTTCCCTGTCTAAGCTGAAGAAAAGCAGCCACTGCATGATGCTGCCACCGCCAAATTCACTTTATTACTCTATTCTTTTTTACTTTATGTCTTAGTCATGTATTCAGGATAAAGTAAAGGAAGCAGTATGCAAATGCAAAGCAAAAAAAAACGTTGTATTTAGACCTGCATGGCTGGCTAAATAATGACATGGAATGCCAATATTTGTGATTGTATGTTCAAAAGCTCTTAAGCTGAACTTCTAAACTTATAGAAAACTTTGGTTTTTTGTCAAAGCTGTGTAGTTGCCAGAAAGCGTTTGTGGTTATGTGAAGCTCAAGCCTAAGCAGAAACTAAAAGTATAAAGCAAAAACTATGAACTCATTTCAGCTATGATTATAAAATGACCCAATAATTTGTTATGAATTTATGAACTTCCTCCTAATGCATTGGTAATTCTTCCTGTTGTTTCTGCTGGGGATTCGCCAGTCTGCTTTTTTCATTTCCAATACCGATATCTGAGGTTTAGTATCAGTCGATGCCGATCCAGAAAAACAACTCAATTGACGAAAAGCATTTCTTTTTTCTAAAACACAGACATTTCTGGACTAAATTACAAATTAATTTTTTAACTCTGCACCAGTGCAGCACACTTAGATTCACCAATGGCTTCACAGGTTTAATTTGTTCAGTTCGGGCTTTTAGGAATAGAACAGCCGATGTGAAACACAGAATCAGTAGGTTGACTAGTTGGTTAAACATGTAATAAACAAACTGCAACAAACCTTCTTTCAAATGGTTTAGAAAGTCCAGTTAGGATTTCTAAATAATGTAAAATAATTACTAAAGAATGATGTCGCTCAGAGCCCAAAGCATAGAATTAGCCTGAATAGATTTGATTAAAAACAATGTTGTTGTTGAGCTCGCATGTTTTCATTCATAATTTAACAGCAAAGGGGGTTTCTGAAATGAAAATGTTGCTTATTTTGTGAAAATGCATTTAGTTTTTGAATAAAGTGCAATTACTTAACTGCAGACCTTACAATTAGCTTGATTAATAATGCTAATTGAGTCCCACCACCACTAGTAATAATTGATTTAGTGTTTTTTTTTTTTTTGACACATCCAAGCTGGAATTCCTCACTTTCCTTCATCTTAACAGAAATGAGCAAACTATCCAGAAATGGGTCTCAAGACCTGAAATTAGACTGAATAGATCTGTCCTTATAGATGGGGTAAATTGTCACCAATATCCGATCTGGAATGTTTTCAATATCAGGAGTGGTCCAGATATCAATATCTGATGGGTCCAGCTCTAGTTTCGGATTGTTTTTACTCTCCTGCAGCAAAGAAATGGTCATTATGGCTTGTTTTCAATAACACACTGGTGTCTGAATTTTAGTTTTATATGTTCTTTCAAAACATTAGAATAAAAAAAACAAAAACAAATAAAAGGTTGCTGTTCTCTGTCTGTTCTCCCTCAGCTGACCATGAACGACTTCAGCGTGCATCGGATCATCGGCAGGGGCGGCTTCGGGGAGGTGTACGGCTGCAGAAAGGCCGACACGGGGAAGATGTGAGCAAAACAGCTGAAATAGTTAGAAACCCGGCCGCGTCACCCGCTTTGTTGTAATGCCTGCGACGTTCTCTGGATTCCAGGTACGCCATGAAGTGCTTGGACAAGAAGAGGATCAAAATGAAGCAGGGCGAGACTCTGGCGCTCAACGAGAGAATCATGCTGTCGCTAGTCAGCACAGGGGTGAGTGTCGACTCCAGATGGCTTTTCTTTAAGCTTTAGTCGTTTGAAACTAATTATTGCCCCACTATCTCAAGTTCCTGTGGGTTGGTTAGGTTTTTAAACACACCCGATTCAGAGTGTTACCACCTCTCACCTGACATTTCATCTCTGATGTCCGTCAGTTGTGCGCTTTTTAACACATGTCATCTAAGTCATAATTTAACACTCCGGTTTCTCACAGACGTCCGTCCTGTGAAAAGGCTTCACACCAGCTGCTTGATGGGAGCTTTCTTATTCACAGATCTACATGTCAGAGGTTCTGACAGATGCTCAGACCACCCCAGTAGCACACAGCTGGCATCAGATTTACCCAACATGAGCAACTGTTTAAAGGGGGGAATAGTGGTTTTGTTGTACAATTCTGACCTGGTAGTAACCCTCAGTTTTGGGTCAGATGAGATCTACTGATCAGCATTAAGTATAGGTGTGAACGCTCTTGGAAAATTAAAAATGGCGACAGCCATCTCACACCCCTGTTGTGTGGCCATTTTATTTTGGAGTTGTTGAACATTGTGGTCACAAACAAAACTAGAATAAACTAAGAGTCAACAGATAAATCGGTTGGCTGATAAATCGGCCCAGATTATCTTTACTTTGGGAGACTAGCTAATACTTACAAGTGAAACCAATTCACTGACCTTAGCTTCCTCCGGAAAGTATGAAAATCAGCCAGTAACTGCATTTCAATTACAAATGTGCACAAAACGTTGTGAATATTCCACTAATGTTGAAAAGACACAATTTTGCAATTGTGTTGTTTCTGTAAAATAAGAAGTCCAATTAAAATCCCACAAAATACGTTTGTTAAAAAAATACTGCACCATTGTCTTCCTACTACTTCCTGTTGTCGTCTTCTTTGTCTTTTCCACCAGTAGTAACATCCAAAAATATTGTTTCCATTGCAGTTTTTTTGCGAAATACCCTAATTTCAATACAGCTGAAAGACCACCTCATCCTAGAACAAAAACTTTTTATCAGAAATATCTTGTGACTTTTTAGCTAAAAAGCAATCAGTGCAGTTAATTCCAGGACATCATTAGGTTCTATAAGCTGGATTATTATTGCTGCTGTCGAATGCAACAACAGCTAATCAGTTTTTACAGTCAGACTCTCTTGTCTGTAATAAAAAGAGTGATGCATTATGACAGTGAATGGTAATGTAACCAGCTGTACTCCCTGGTGGTAGAATGCACTCTGTCAACCTGGAAGTCTGAGCGTTGCAGCGGCAGGCTGTGTGTCCTTCTACTATCAAAACTAATATTTACAGTGAAGAATGAAACGAATCCCTTCCTGCCAAGGAGGCGTTTGATGTTTCATTGTGTTGACATCGTTTAGGCTAAACACTAAAGCTAGTGAATAGCTTTGTTTCTGCACGAGTCAGAAAATAACTTTGATTTGAAGTGTTACTGTGTTTGTTTTAATACAGTGAATAACTCAGAACAGTTATTTATTTAACCACCCAGTATGAACAGCGGTGCAGAATCAGACAGGAAGCCTGTTGGCGCCAAATCTGTACAGGTGCTGTAAGCAGCCAACCAGAACCAGCCTGTAGGAGGGTGTGAATACTTTTCTGAGCAACTGTTCAGGGAACAATAGTCTTAAGGTTTTTGATAAATCTAATAGTCAGGGTCAAGACACTTTCAGAAAGAGCACTGAGCTGATAACACACACTCTGGCCACCTTATCTACACACAGTCTTATTCTCTTCATTCATTCATTCATTCATTCATTCATTCATTCATTCATTCATTCATTCTTCATTGATTCTAAATGGAAATGAAATACAATGAAAAACGAAGCAAGTAAAAGGTCCCCAGATTTTCTCTTTTTACTCTGTAAGTTTACAGATTACACATATCTGCAGCTGCATTTACAATGAGAATCTGCTTCGCTGGCCGAGTGTGTGTACGTGTGTGTGTGAGTGTTGGTACACAGACTGGAACGGTAACTTTGGTTTCACTGAAGAGTACCTGGAAGATGTTTATTGTTTTTATCAGAAAGAGAGGCTGAGGGAAGCCTGAAGGTAAATGTCTAAACAGTTTGTGTCCAGGATGTGTGGGGTCTGCAGAGATGTCAGTGGTGCGTTCACTGACCTGTAAAAGTCCAGGATGGATGGAAGGTCAGTGCTGGTCTGAGTCACCATATCTATCGCCATGGTGACTCAGACCAGAGACAGAGGGATCATCAGGAAATGAATTTGAATCAAAGATGTAACAACATCACTGAATGAAAACAAGTTTAAACTTATTGATGATGATGATGATGATGATGATGATGTGTCTGTCTTCCTTCCAGGACTGCCCATTCATCGTGTGTATGACGTATGCCTTCCACACCCCCGACAAGCTCTGCTTCATCCTGGACCTCATGAACGGTAGGCTGACCTCTGACTCATCATCCCAGATCAAAACTCTGAGGCTTCATCCTCAGACGGGCCGACTGGATCGCACAACCCGACTCTGGTTGATGGGCTCATTCCCTCCCTCAACAATCTTCACCCTTCAGACGATACTTAGAGCACATCGTTGTCAGTGTTATGATACACTTTGTGTGTTCCTGTGTGTTCAGGGGGCGACCTGCACTACCACCTCTCCCAGCACGGTGTGTTTAGTGAGAAAGAGATGCGGTTCTATGCTGCTGAAATCATCCTGGGCCTGGAGCACATGCACAACCGCTTCGTCGTCTACAGAGACCTCAAGGTGAGCCGCTGATCCTGAAATGCAAAGTAGCATTTAGCGCATCGATATACGTTACCAGATAGGACAACACCGATTAGCCGCTATAGCTAGTGACGGTTCTAATGTGGGATGTGAATTAATTTCACATAAATGTTCGTAAGCCTATTTTTTGCTTACTATTCTGTATATACATTTATATTTCTGTTCTGAAATTAAAGCTGAGAAAATTGCCAATAAAGTATGTATACTCCCTAGATATGAATCTAAAAACTGTTTATTTTCTGTTGAGATGCATGAAAGCAAATTTCTTTTTATATTGGACAATATAATTTTATGTAATTGCTGTAGGAGACATGGTATAAAATGTAGCAAACTATGGTTTCCTATTTAAGTGTTATGAATATCTCCAAGTTCTGTGAACAAACGAGGCAATACTTCAGTTTTTATCGTTAAAGTTTTGTAAATTACATCGGCTGCAATGCCGATGCATTGGTTGGAGTGAACTCTGACTTGGTTCAAATGCATATGTGAACACCAAGTGAACCGGAGAGTGCTCCAAAAGCAGGAGGTGCACTACAGCGCAGGGCATTCTGGGTAAATGCAACCAAAACAAACTTGTTAGAGAAATGGCACATGGCCTTTCACTAAAGACAAAAGAGAAATACTCCAATCGCTAAGCTCTGACGCCGCTCCATTTTTGTTTACATTTCATGAAGAAGGAAGTTGTGCTCAGTATTTTCTTCAGACGTTTTCATGTCATTTCTTAAAGTAGTTCATGTTGCAGTGCCCCCACATGCAAGAGGGGAGGGGGGCAGGTTGTTCCACACTGAATAACCACCTCCAAGCAGGCCACAGGGGGCGCTCTATGGGGCTGTCAGCGTTTCCCTTTACTGCCAATCAGATGTTTTAATAATTCAAATCTAGTCATTGCTCTCTGAGTTTCATTTAATTTCCAACACTGCCTGGTACATTTTTAATATCATGTTACAGGATGAACCACGACCGCTGACGTAACGCTTTTTATCTTGCCTAAATTACATTAATAGAAGGGGAAAAAAAAGTATGAATAAAGAGTGTCTGTCAGGGATCTCCCCTACCTGCTGCCACTGCATAGAGCAGAACATCGAGCTTTAACTACACCCACCCACATAAAAATCCTTGTTTTCAGCCTTTCCCCTGTTTCAGCTCTGGTTCTGTTGTTTGGACGGGTTGCCATAACAATAGCCAAGATTTTGCAGGGGTTCAGGGAACATTTTCAGAGCTTCTATAAACAGTCGAGTGCAATGCGAATACTACGTCAACGCCGAGCGCTGCAGAGCGAAACAGAGCGAAACAGAGCGAGAGAGTCACAGAAGGTAACCAGGACAGGAGGCCGTCTTCTGCTGTCTGCGTCTGCTCAGAATGTGAAGTGGTAACCTCTGCTTGTTGTCGTCCTCCGTCAGCCGGCCAACATCCTTTTGGACGAACACGGCCACGTTCGGATCTCAGACCTCGGCCTGGCCTGCGACTTCTCCAAGAAGAAGCCCCACGCTAGCGTGTAAGTGCAAGTGCCTCACACTTACAAACGTTTATTTCTCAGGAGGAAGAACGTCGATAAGAGACGTTTTATCTGCGGCTTTGTTGCTTTGGTGGTTATAAAATTGCGGCTTCACTCATTTCATAGAGCAGAGCATCAAAGATGTGACGATTCTTTAGTTTTTATTGCCTGATACTGATCTCTGCTTATATTCAAGATCTCAGCAGCTAGTTTGTTTGTTTTTTCTACATGGAGGAATAATTATATATTTAAGAAAAATGTACTAAATATGGAAAATGTTTTTTTTTTTAATGTTTGACCTGACAGTTCTTTGTGATCAGGGGGATAATTTAGTCTGCTTTATTTAAGAGAAATGACCCATAAAGATTTGAATTAAAAATGAATTGAGTGATAAAATGCAGATCATTTCACTGCTTTAAACTGGATTTGTAAACACTTCTGTCTGCTGTAAACACCACCTTCGGTTTTATAAATGCTTCTTGGAACAATGTGTACATGTCTGGTGTTCTGGCCATTTATGTTGAATTTTTATAAATCATAACTTCTGCCAGTTCAGTTTTCTTCTTTAGACAGTTAGAATACACTTGAGTTATTTTTGAACCAAAATCTGTAGTTCATTTTTGTACTTGGAATTATGATTACTTTGGTAACTTTTACACCCTCCTATTATTTTAAGAAATTAGGAACACACTGTAGTTGTGTCAACGGACATTTTTGTTTGTCAAATGTCCGGTGTGATGAGGGGAAGTGTGTTAAAATATTTTTTTTGACCACTTTTTGAACTTGGAAGATCAAATTAAGTTAACTTTAATTTACATCAAGTTAATAAAAATGTCCTAGACATAATTTTGTCTGTATTTTTGATAGAAATAAAACATTTTTTCAAACAAGTCAGAAGTGCGTTTAAGAAACAGACCACCTGTTTCCACCCACGACCTTTATTTGGAATAATTTTGGGTTTTGGAGATGAGAAGACTGTGACGTCTGGTCTGCAGTATCAGAAAGTCCAGAAATCCCAGCCAGCTTTATGAGCATCATTCACTAACAGCAACTGTTGTTTATTCGTCAGACTCATTATGAAATGCGCCTGCAGGGATGATGTGACTAATATTTTCTGGAGATAAACCGACTCCATCTTGCAATCTGCAGAAATTCAGGCAGCAGCAAAAGAATCCAACATTTTTAGGAATGTGTTTTAAAGCATTGACACAAATAAAAATAAAAACAAGCTGCTGATTTCTGTACAGCATCAGTTGGACTTGCATGTATAGCAGATATCTCACTGCCATTGACGTTTCTGTTCTTGTAGAAGCAGCTAATGAGTTTAAATCATTTCCTTTCAAACCAATTTGTTGGAAATGTTTTACATCCGGTCACGTTTTTCCACTCTCCTGTTTGGTTGTCTTGCTCTGTAAATCACCAATGTGTAACTCCAACTCGCTGTGTGTGGGTGTGTGTGTGTGTGTGTGTGTCACAGTGGGACTCATGGCTACATGGCTCCAGAGGTCCTTCAGAAGGGAACGGCGTACGACAGCAGCGCAGACTGGTTCTCTTTAGGCTGCATGCTCTTCAAACTCCTCAGAGGGTAAAAAGCTCCAGCTTTCCTCGCTGCTCTCCTCTTCCTCCTCTTCCTCCTCTTCTGTGCTCTCCACTCCCTCCGCATCCTGACGTCCTGTCCGCTTTGAAACCTCTTCTGGCTCTCTGTGCGAGCCTCTTTGAATCTGCTCACTTCCCCTTCTCTCCGAGTTCCTCTCACCCGCCCGCCTTCTGTTTGGTGTGTGTTTGATCTTGTTTGTGTATGAGAGCAAGTGTGTGCGTGTGTTTGATCTAGAGTGTGTAAATGCCAGAGGTCTGGTCCCAGCAGGCCGAAATCCAGGTAAAGGGTGTGTGTGTGTGTGCGTGTGTGTGTGTGTGTGTGTGTGTGTGTGTGTGGGAGAGAGAGAGGTGTCTTTCCATTGATGTTTGGATCCACGTCCTTAAAGAAGAAGTGTTTGTGTGTGTGACTGAGAGAGAAGCTGACTGTTTCCAGTATGAGGGGAAAATATAGTTTTTATCTACAGGACTCATTATTAGAATATGAATGTAAAGGACACAGTCAATACTTCAAACTTTGGAGTTTGCAGTAAGTAAAAGTATCTACTCCATTTTATGCTGCTTTTGCTTTTTGTCACTATTTAACATTATCAAACACATTGTAATATCAGGCAAAGATAACCAAACCATGAAAAAAAAAACAACTATTATCCCTTGAGCTAAATCATGAACTTACTGTAATTCACCAAATTTTATGGAAAACTAACAGTTACTAAGCAATGATTACTCCACTCTTTCATTTAGCAGTAATCGTTGGCAACACAAGAAGACAATGGTTTTAAGCACAGGGTGACTCTTTTATTGCTTACATTTATGGTGATTTCAGGACTTTCACAGCTTCATCTGGACAATAAAATAAGTTGATCATTCTGTGTCGCTGCAAAAAATCCAGGGAATATACCTTTATTTTTTTGTCATAAAATAAGTTTCTAAGCCATTAAAGTTGATTACAATAATTCTTATGCTTCTGATTAGTCAGCAAAACAAAAGTAGTGCAACAAAAGAGAGCTGTGACAGAGTGACGGAGTGATGGTGAAGTTTTCTTCCAGGATGTGAACCGTCTCCTCCTCCGCATCCTAATTAGACTCAGTCAAATCTGGGTCACTTCAAATTACCATTTCTGAATTATTGGGCTGGAAGTTTTCTGAGCACAGTTTTAAATTTTAACTAAGGGGGCCGGAGCGTGACATGTTTTAAAAAGAAGCTGAGTTGGCGGTGTTTTTTTGTTTTTGTTTTTGTGTGCGTGTATGTGTGTGTGCGTGCAGCTGTTTTGTTCACCCTCAACCATCTTCACCCTTTCCTAGTCGCTTCCGCTCCTCCTTCCCGTTTCTACTCGTCTCCACCTGGTGACATCAGCTTCTCCTCTCTGTCGTCTTCAGGCACAGCCCCTTCAGACAGCACAAGACCAAAGACAAACATGAGATAGACCGCATGACGCTGACCATGGTAAGCTGCAGATATCCCCTCATTACACAGTAGACCTCCTCTGTGTAAACATGCTATAATGCAGAAGGTGATAAAAGTCTGTGCTCAATTCCAAATGCATGTTTTTTGTTGGACGCTTGTGAACAATCGATGTGAGGAAACTCCAAGGGAGCCATAACCAGGTTGATGTTTGTCCTTCAGATAGAAATGTTTCCGTCGTCCGTCTGTGTTTCTCATGAAAGGATGGGACTCTGTCACTGGGTCAGAAGCATTTCGTCTGCCTCCATGGCAGCTGAAGTGTGCAAATATGATTTGTACAGTGACAGTGCAGGGAGAAAACAGTGGCCTAATGGCTTTGAAGTGTCTCATTATGTAACATTTCTGTTAGAACCTAGATGAAGGTTCAAACAGAAATGTGACTGATTTCCTTTTTCCATCAAGTCTTAGCATTCTGCCTCTCGTTCCAGCCACAGACATGGGAGCAGCCATTTATGGTGAAAAAGTAATACGAATTTGATTCATCATTATTGTAAATTAAAAACAAAACTGACATGATCGGAAATGTTATTTTTGCTTTAACGTGTTAAAATGTGAAAAAGGGTTTTATATTTTACACTTTACATTGAAAAATTTAATTGGTGATATTTACACTTTTTTTTTTTCAATTCAACACAAAGAAATACATTGAAATGATTCGTTCCCTTCTATATGCTGCTGTTTGATGCTAAAATGGCTTCCAGTGTGCTGCTGTCTGAACAGGTGTAAACACATAACAGACACACAGCAAACATCAGAGTGGCGTTCAGATCCTTCTGATGCTACGTTCAGAGATGCTCTGGGAGTTTTTGTTACATCTGAAGGTCAGTAAGTCCAACGACCCGTCCTGACCTGAGCAGCATCCGTGGAAGAAAGAGGAAGTCTGCGGAGGGTTTGTCGTCTTTTAACAAGCTGGATTCCAGTCCCAGCCTCGCTTGCAGCTGGAACTCGTTCACTTGCAGTATGACATCATTTCCTGCCCCTTGACTACTGAGGCAGATGGGACTGAGTATTAGCTGCTCCCCATGCTCCGTTTGTATCCTCGTATGAGCCCTGTTGTTTTGGACAATGACTCAAATGTGTCTAGATTAATCTTACTCAAAGGGAGAATCTAAAATTTGTATTTTTTCCCCTGTTTTGTTATATGCCATCATCGAAATAATCAAGCAAATGTACATCAAATATGTTGATCCATGTTCTGGTTTTTATGAATTAAAGGCATAAACAGGTTCATTTTTAGCCGTGATTTAAAGGAACTCTGTGTTTTGGCTCTTCTGCAGTTTTCTGGAAGTTTGTTCCAGTTTAGTGGAGCATTAAAACTGAATGCTGCTTTTTCTGCAAATATGTTCTACCCAAAACTCCTCAAGTGGCAGTTTCAGCTTTATCTGGTTTAAGCTCAGTAAAAAGAAATTTCACACTAAGCACCTTTTGCTATCAAATTATTAATAAAAAAAATATCAGATCAGCCCTATTATGTATTGATGTTAAGCTAAGCAGAAAGGGCTGAGCTTCATATGTTGATAATGGAAGTATTCCTTATCAGCAGATGCATGTTTTGCTACAAATGATCAAGCGCTCTCTAAACGAATGCTGTTACTGCATTCTTTTGCAGTAACAGAGGAATTGAATTGTTTGTATTTTAAGGTATTTTTTATTTATCGATATATAAAAAGTGGTTAACTGGCAGAATGTGGCAGTTTTTTTTACCTGATTAATTGATCAATCGTCAGTATAGTTAATAAAATAATCGATTACTAAAATAATAGTCGCGGCTGTAGAGCCAGTTTAAAAGAATTGTGTGAAAAAAGATTTTCTGCTTTTCCATTAACCATAGAATTATGTAAATATGAATTACAAAAATAAATTTGCATAATGGAAAAACTTATTTCAAAAAACGTTTTGCTCTAGGATGAGGTGGTTTTTTGACTGTATTGAAATTAGTGTGTTGTGCAAAACTACAATGGAAACACTTTTTCACATCGCAAGTCATGTGATCAACCGGATGATATTACTGGCAGAAAACATGAAGAAGACAGGAAGTGGTAGGATGGATCATGGTGCGGATCAGTTTTTTTTTTTTTTATGACTTGATGTGTGAACTTATTCATTTGTAATTTTAATTGATATTTAGTTGAAACAGAAATTGCGTTATTGTGGTTTTTTTTACATTAATGGAATATGGACCAAGTTTTGTGCACATTTGTAATGAAAACACAGCTAATGTGCGATCACTGGCCAGATTCACTGACAGAAATCCTCAACCATCCATGACTAAAGAACAATATGCGTGTGTGTGCGCAGCCTCTCGGAGGAATATGCTGCCTGGCCTTTTTGATGTCACGGGTCACGCTCAGGATGAATGACATCCATTGAGCCCACACTGTGACATATGTGCTCTCGCCCACCTATCCTGGCCTGCCTCCTCCTCTCCATTCACACTGAACTCTGACGAGTTGAAGCATCGCTCAGCTCTGCCTGCGCCAGCTGCTGCGCATCCGAAATGCAACTCATCCAAGTGTCTAAGTCCGTTTGTGTTACTTGTAAGGAATGGGAAGAGGGAACTGCACCCTCTCCCTTCTCTCTAGCAGAGCAAGATCTCTAAACAGACAAAGTCTAATCTTTCATATCACAATAAATCCAGATTAGGATTGGAATCCAGCCACTTAATCTGGTTTATCCTCTAATCCTACTCTGGGTGTGTAACAGAGATGACCGGCAGTGGCTCTGTGAAAGACTGCAGTCCAGCTCTAAAAGTCCACCCTAATGCATGTTTGTGTTTATTCAGCATGATGAATGACCTGGTTGCATGAACTCAGAGGAAGCAGAGATGGATGGAGCGGGTCCCAGTCGCTGGCACCTCTGCTCTCTCAAACATCTCCATGAACCAGCAGATAAAGGCCGTCAGCAGCAGACCAACATGCTGCTGCAGATCAACTGTTGGGCTGAGGAGACAATCTGGCTCCTCACAACAAGGTTGCAGCTCAGAGCAGTGCAGAAAGAAAATAAGTGACACTTTTTGTCTGTGGGACTATGACATGTATTCTGGTTTTTGTAGCTTCTTTGACATGGACAGATGTTTCTACTGGGTCGATCAGCTCAAAGAGTAGCTCTTATCTACTTCCATCAGATGTCGATGTGCCCCTAGTTGCCTACAGATCTGCTCATTGGTGTGTGACTTTGTGTGTGTGCTGACTGGAAAAAAGGCTTTTAGTGGTCAGTAGGAGTGGTCATGCAAACATACAAACAATTATTGTTTGATTTGCAACACAGATCAGACCCTCACTTTTAATTGATTCAGTAAAATATTTTATGTAGCATATTTGACCAACTCTGTTGCTCTGGAGTATGCAGTGGAGCGGAGACACCTGCAGTGAATCCAGTCTGACAGAGAGGCGGATGTAGCAACAGTGCCCGCCTCCCTGGCCTTTACCACAGCGTGGAGACGTAACTGTACAACAGCACGTTATTCAATCATCTGACTGGTTTTTAGGTTTTTAGGTTTTCCCACAGTTTAAGGCCCTCCAGCTTCCTGTGCTGTAACATTTACACATCTCTGCTTTGACACACCTGAACCAAATAATTAGGCCAATATCAGGACTTTATGCTGATGATTCAGCCCATTTATTTAGGTGCAAGGCACCAGGGATGCAGCCGTCTGTGAGGACTGGAGCTCCAGACCGTGCTGTAGATGTGCAGTAGTATTCAGATCCGGGCAGATCGCAGAGAACAGACTGTTCTGTAATGATTCATTCTTAGCCCTTCCTGGCTGCTCTCAGCTGTGTGTGGCTTTTGGGTCATAATATGTGACTGACACTGAGCTTTCTGACTCTGGACATAGTTTTGGCTCTTGGATGAGATTTAATTAGGCCCTGCTCAGATCAAAGGTTCCCCTTACCAGATACAGCAAAACCTCTCCCAAACCAACCCAACTTGATTTCTGTGTCTCACTGTTGGTCTGGTTTACTGCAAAATCTCATTTCGTAGAGATGATGGGACTGACCACTGGAGGGACCTTGGAGTCCATCAGCACACATTCAAATGAATTCCAGACTGTATTTATTTAGTTTTTCTCGCAGGAGAGGAACCTATTCATCCTCTTCTTAACCAAGAGGAACCTGGTTAGTTTTGGATGGTTTTCTTGGCTCTTCTTCCACCATCCACACTATCCACCTGATCAATGTAGGGTTACGTTTCCTGAGAGTTTGGCTGCTTTCTCCTGATTCTCCTGTTGGCAGCTTTGACCACAGAAACATGAAGCTCTTTGAAGATGATATTGTTGCCCTTTCCTTTAACATGGATATCTAGAATCATCTCTCTGAGCTCCTCAAACACCACTAGTCATTGCTTTCTCCAGTCCGGTCTCAGAATGGTGCACACAGTAATACAAATGTACCTAGTGGAAGTTTGTTAACTCTGTAGTGACTCTGGGCGGGTCGATCAGTCAACCTACTTATTTCACAGCAAAATTTGGCGGTTACAGACTTCCAGACCTTTGTGGAGGCAGATGAGGTCAGTTTCTCAGCCCAAGGTTAAAGAATTCAGGGCTGATTTATCAGGTCAGAAACATGAATGTAACTGCAGCACTAATAGTTTCTTTAGGGTACCAACAAATTTGTCAATACTATTTTAAAACATCTTTGTAGAAAACAACAACAACAAAGATATTTCCTTTCACTATGGGTGTAATGGTTAACTCTATCACAGACTAAAGTCAGTCAGATTAGATTGGTTTTGTATGAATCATGTTCTGTAGGAGCATTTATTTCAAAGAGTAAAAAGAGGACAAATACATTTATCCACGTCTATATTTCATAGAACCTATAAGTATCAACACACAGATGTGAACAAGTCAGCATAAATGGGGGGTTTGGTTTGTGAAGATGTCATCGTCTGTAAAGAACAACTCAGTCCATCAGCCTCAACTCAGCGGCCCGTTGAATTTCTTTAAAATGCAAACTGGACACCGTTACAGCGGCTATCTAAACAAATGTCCTGCTTAGAACGAAGATGCAGCTTGAACTCTGCAGTAATCCCATTTATCATTTGATTTTGGGAATCCACTGTTGCCTCTCTATAATCCACAGTAATGCTGCCTGAAGGATTAACTGCTCTAACACCTGTCTGACTCCCCAAGTGGGATGAAGAAAGATGTTGACAAAAATCAGTGAAAGAAACACAAGCGCAGCTGTTTGAGTTGAAACCAGATATTTACATACAGGCATATCCTTTTTGTCCCTCAGTGACATTAAATTAGACCATTTCCTCTTTTTTTATGCCAGCCAGGATTACTAAAGCTAACAAAGATATTCTTTGTAGGCATCATCTTTCTTTCTTTGAAGTCTGTACACTTAGGTATGTGACTGAAGCAATTTAGCTAATCCCAGGAGATAATTTAATGTTGTTTAGCCTTTTGAAAGCAACACCTTGTATGAGTGACATCATGGAAGAATGAACTGAAATCAGAGCGATGTGGGAACCTCCATAAGTCAGGTTCAGGTTAACAGTCTCCAGATGCCTGATGGTAGCACATTCATCTGTTCAGCTGCAAGCTAGAGTGAATAAGTTGGGACTATTCAGTCATCATTATCCAATGAGACCAGTTCTGTGTCCCAGAGGTCATCTCAGGACATCAGGTGGGAAGATAAAAGCAGTTTAAAATGTACTGAGGAGATCTGTATACAATTTTTAATTTAAAAAAGAAAATAAATCTTGCTATTGTGCCAGTTAGTTATTATAAATAAAGTTGCCCTGTTGACCTACAACAGGAGAAGTTTAGCTTGATTTAATGTAAGACAATATGTATAAGTAGCAAAGTTTTATTCAAGAACCCTGAGGTCTCCTTGGGAGCAGATGGCTTGATGTTTTTTTTTCTCAAAAAATGGTAAGTTTTTGAGAAAAAAAAACTTACCATTTTTTTTCTCAAAAAAAAAATGGTAAGTTTTTTTTTTGAGAAAAAAACTTACCATTTTTTTGGTAAGTTTAATAGATAAACCAGCATCTATTTGAAGATGCTGGTTTATCTTCAAATAATGTCTGACTGTCCCTTTCCGTCTCCTCCCTGCAGAATGTGGAGCTCCCAGACTCGTTCACCCCAGAGCTCAAGGATCTGCTGGAGGGGTTGCTGCAAAGAGACGTGTCCAAGCGGCTTGGTTGCCAGGGCCGGGGGTACGACAAAAACCCACATGAAATGTCTGTTCACATCAACGGCAGTATCTAGACAGACCCGGGGTGTCAAAATCTTTACGTTGCATGGGCCAAAGATCTTCAGCTCAGAAATACTGATGGGCCAGAAAATATCACATTGAAATCTAAAATCAACCAAAACGTTGTTGTTTTTTCCCCCATTCAGCAATAACCTAAACATGAACCATGTTAATTAAACAAATATTCACAACTTTTTTTTATATAGGAACCAGATTGTAGAGCCACAATTTCAAATGTTTTCTTTGTTAAATTAAAGCCATTCAAGGACTCTGTAGAAAAAGACTGAAAAATATTTTCTGTTTTCAGCAATAAAAACATGATCTAGGTCTGCCTTCATTTGCTGTGTCCAGCCAAGTTTCAATACATCAATTAACAGCAGATTTGGCTGCACCAAGGTGTGCGTAAGTCAATGAGTAGATGTAGTTACCATGGCAATAGAAGAAAACCGGACAGCTTGGAAAAGATGATCACTTTGTGTTGCATCATTTGTAAGTAGATTTCAGTCATGAATGGCTGTTTACATTGTATCTAAGTGATTAATCTTTGATATAACTTATCAAAGATAAATCAAAGATGTGATAAAATATTAACCAAACAGTGAGGGGTGTACTCCCTTTTGTGGAACGCTGAGATGAGTAGATGAGTCGTGGTGCACTGAGTGATCTGATGGGTGAAGTCAGTGCTGTCATTTTACATCAGGGCCTTTTACAGACTGGATGAAGCTGTCACAGACCAGCAATGTGGGCAACACTGCCACCTTGTGCTGAAGTGAGGCATCTGTTGTGTCTCCCTTTTAGAGCGCTAGAGGTGAAGGAGCATCAGTTTTTCAAAGGCATCGACTGGCAGCAGGTGTACCTGCAGAAGGTGAGTGAGCTCCGTCACGTTTCTGATGAGACCGAGGTTCATTCCCACTAAATATATGTGCGCTTTATGATTCTGGGCATTTTGTCCAGACAGAATGTGTATCTAGGCCAGAGTTGTCCAAACTTTATACTCTGTGGGCCAAACTTGCAAAGTTGAAAGCACTTTTTCCTAAAAATAATCATAATTAAAAAATAAAAAAAACTTAGCAACAAATAGAAAAACTTTTTTTTGAAAACCTTTGGCATATTTAGCTAAGTTTGAGTTAAAAGTTGCTGGATTTGGTGACTTTATTATAATTTTCAGGGTTTTTTTTGTTTTTGCTTTCATCTTGATAAAAGAAAATACATTTAGTACCCAACACTCTATTTAAGAACATATAAATTAAGCCAAGTTTATTTGTATAGCACATTTCAGCAACAAAGCAGTTCAAAATGCTTTATACCATTAAAAACACCATGTAGTAACCAGTTATGAAATAAGCAGCTAACATAACTTTCTGTCAAACGTCATCAAGCAAATTCACATCAAATATACTGATCAGTTATTATGAATCCAAGGTGGGGTTTAGGTCTTATTTAAACAGACTCATTGTTCCGGCAGTTTTTTGTTTTTTTGAAGTTTGCTCCAGATTGGAGGATCAGAAGAACTGAATGCTGCTTCTGCTTTACTAATCACTGATTACCTTCCAAAATGATGGAGCATGTCTATCTGCATCAGGTCCGTTCGGTTTTCAGGGAGTCGCACTAAATTATCTCAACTCTTATGTTCTGTGTTTGTAGCTAAGATCTGGTTAGGTGGTTGTTTCTATGGTTACCACAGCACTACAGAGTTGTGGCCTTGTTGCTCTCTGTTTCTTCCTTAGCGTTATGTGATTGTTTCAGCTGACAGACGTCCCTCTGTTCTCCGCCCTGCAGTACCCCCCTCCTTTAATCCCGCCCAGGGGAGAGGTGAACGCCGCGGACGCTTTTGACATCGGCTCGTTTGATGAGGAGGACACCAAGGGCATCAAGGTAAAACAACTCCTGGAGCAGCCGCACGCCTCATTTCTAATCCTCTTATCTTCCACTGCAGCTGCTGACGGGTCTTTGAGTGTCCCATCGTCGGACACAGCTTTTACATTTTAGAATCCCCTCCTCTTAGCTTCACCTGAAGCAAATAGATTGGAGAAAAACAGCCACTGCTACATGCAATGGTCTCTGAAACCTGAAGAGTTCTCAATTAACTGGCGAAGTAAAGAGTTTATTCATTAGTGAGCTCAAACTTTTGTTGTGCATCAGATAATTTTTAAATTCTCCAAATGAAAGACAACATATTTTTTAAGCAAAGACGAGTTCAACTCCATAATAAATACTGACTGAATGATTTAATATGATGCATTTTTTATATTTGTAAACATGTCATTAGCTCAATCACTCAGTCAAGTTTATTTGTATAGAACATTTCAGAAACAAGGCAGTTTAAAGTAGTTTACATCATAAAAACATATAATAAAAACAGCATACAGTCATCAATTGAGAAACCATTAGCAGACATTGCATATTGTCGAGTGCCATCATAAATAAAACAGTGGTGATGACCTTTAATGCTAAATCAGCAGGAAGTAAATCAGGTTTTTGTCCCTGCTAACCAAGCAAACCTACAAAGTTAAACACATAACTGTTAAAGACCAAGCTAGGCGCTAGAGGAAAGCAGCTGGATTCAGAGTCTGATGAATTGCTTGGCCCAGGCAGAGTCTCTGCTCTTTGTCTTTTTGTCCTGTTGTCATGGTGACATTGCTGCTCTGTCTTCTGTCTGCCTCCCTGCAGCTGCTGGACAGCGACCAGGAGCTCTACAAGAACTTCCCTCTGGTCATATCGGAGCGCTGGCAGCAGGAGGTGGCTGAGACGGTGTACGAGGCCGTCAACCTGGACACGGACAAGATAGAGGCTCGCAAGAGGGCCAAGAACAAGCAGCTGGGCCACGAGGAGGGTAAGACCGCCGGCCCGGAAACAGGCCCGTCACCATGACGATAAACTGTCCCAGAAATGATTGCGGTAAAGGATAATGTTGCTGTTTTCAAACCATTTTCAAGTAACATAAAGTTAATGATAAAATAATGCAAATACATCTTCTCAAAGATGAATAAACTTTATTTTCTAACAAATGTTTAACTCTAAAACTGGAAGACATTTTATAGATCCAAAACAAATGAACGATAAAAATGAATTATGACGTCTCTGTAAACTAAGGGGCCAGTTGAGGCCAAAGCATCAGACTGAAAACATTTATCATCCAGTTTTAGGTAGATAAGAGAGGCTCAGTCATGCAAATGGAAATTATTGAATTCATTTTAATTTATAATGTGATTAATTTATCTATTGCTTATTGTGACAGGCTTATCCAGAACACTTTGTGTTACCTTCTAACTGTGTGTGTGTGTGTGTGTGTGTGTGTGTGTGTGTGTGTGTGTGTGTGTGTGCGCAGACTATGCTTTTGGGAAGGACTGCATAATGCACGGCTACATGCTGAAGCTGGGCAACCCGTTCCTCACCCAGTGGCAGCGCCGCTACTTCTACCTGTTCCCCAACCGGGTGGAGTGGAGGGGAGAGGGCGAGTCGCGGGTAAGTGTGCAGTCACATCTCACTTCACGTTCCCACCATCTGTCTGTTCCGTCTCTCTCTATGTGTGTGTGTGTGTGTGTGAGAATCTCGTTCGTCTCTCTGCTTGTTTGTCCCGTCTCATCTCTGAAGGAAAAGTGGCTAAAGACTTTAAAAATGGTAAAAGACAGGGTGAGTGTCTCTGCTGTCTGCTTCACCTCCCTGCTCTCCACCTGGCAGTACATGTTTCCTCCTCTTCCTCCTGCTGCAGCTAGATGAAGAGCAGCCTTCCCTTAGCGCTGCCCAGGAGCTCACTCTTCCCTTTACACAGCCTGTGGTGTCCCTAGACCAGTACTAAGAGAAATCCTCAATACCAGTTTTGATTAGGGCTGAAACATTTAATCAGCTTTGTTGTAATTAATCTGTTATTGACATAATCGGTGATCGGCTAGAAAACTGTAGTCGGTGCGCTCTGTTTAAAATCTTAATGTTTCATTAGAACCATGGATCCAACAGAATGTAAGGAGCTGGTTTGAGGCGAGGCATTCAGGAAACAATCGGCACAGGCATCAAAAAATGGCTGACGCTTCGTGTTACCTCATGTGTTACTCATCGACTTTTGTTCACAGCAAAACCTGCTGACCATGGAGCAGATCGTGTCGGTGGAAGAGACGCAGGTTAAAGACAAGAAGTGCATCCTGCTGCGCGTCAAGGGAGGGAAGCAGTTTGTCCTGCAGTGTGAGGTGGGTGGCTTCCTCGTTCTGTCCGTTCCAGCCAGCGACGTTTTGAGCCCTGCTGACCCGTTCCGTTGCGTTTCCCTCAGAGCGACCCAGAGTTTGTGCAGTGGAAGAAGGAGCTGAACGAGGCGTTCACAGAGGCCCAGAAGCTGCTGCGCCGCGCGCCCAAGGTGATCGGGAAAGGCCGAGCCGCTGTGGTGGAGCTCTCCAAACCGCCGCTCACACACCGCAACAGCAACGGCCTGTGAATAAAAGGAGCACATACCTTTCTATATCTATACACACACACACACGCACACACACACACTCACGCAAACATGTAGACACATACACTCTGCGCACCACGTCATTTCTGCAAGACATCAGCCCCAACTTCATGGCGACGCCTCACAGTGTGTGTGGACCTGCCGGCCCCTTACCCACACACTCACACCCACATACACACACACACACACACACGCACACACACCATCAGAGGAGGTTCACCGGTTTCTTTTCCGTTTCATCCACGGGACTCTGCCAGTCATGGAGAGGACAGGCGGGGTGGACTGGAGGAGAGCAGAACCCTCTGCATGGATGTGACGAGGATTTGTCGAACCAGTTCTCCACCTTCCCCGGCTCTCCTTCATCAACCCGCACCCTCAAGGTCACCCCTCCTCACTTAAACCGGATCTCTTGCAAGAATCTGAAAAATGACTGCGAAACGAAATGGAGTTTCAAGCGTCAGATACAGCAGGAGGTCCAATCAGAGAGAATTCCTCTTTCCGAGGCGATGCAGAAGGGGCGGGGCTACTGCGGGGAATGTAAAAACAAATCTGCTGCTTGACTGTATCCTGTTCCCCCCGTTCCTCTTACCACCAACCCCTCCTCTCAGTTACTGAAGTGTGCAAAGTGCCAACATGGATATTTTACTTGAGTCACCTGTGTGGCCGGTGGGAGCCCCCCGTCCCTCCGGACCCTCTCACGGTGTTTGTTGGCGGCCGATTTATCATTCCAGTCCTGAAAAACAAGAGGACCAACAGACTCTTTTCAGATTGGCTCCTGTTTCCAGCCAGTTTCCATGGCGACCGAGATTCCATTGGCTGTCAAACAGCAACGGGTTGCCATGGGAACTGTGAAGACCAATGTACCTGAGGATGGGTAACCGTGGACGATGACGTGTGTTAGGCTTGCAGGGGGGGCGGGGCATGTTCAGTGTATATAAACAACCCTTTCTCTGTGCATCCCATGTTTTGATCCAGTGTGTTTGCATTGTCGGAGGACCTCTCTGTCTGCCTGTCCAAAAACCTCGCAAGGCTTTACCCCAACACAGGAGGACGGGGATGTTCTCTCTCTTTCTGCAGAGTGTGTGAGGGCGTAAGGTGTGTGTAGAAGAGCAGGTGTTGGTGCTGCGTTACCTCTGCTGGGCTGTTTCCAGATGAAGCCACACACATTCTTGTGGCTTTGCAGGTTCAGCATGTGATCGTTGTCAGAGTGAGCACAAGTTAGACGAGGACGAGCTGAAGCTGAGAGAAAGTTTTACAAATAACCTTTTATTTTTCTGGCTTTTGCTCTTTGACCGCCGAAGGCGCCTGGAGGACCAATCCCAACCTGCCAATAACAACATATCCAGCTCTCAAATATAGTCATATTAGGTTCAAGATTTTTAGCAATATTTTTGGTAAAGCTACAAATTCCCTTTTTTGTTTTGTTTTCCACAGTGGTATAAAAGTTTCAGTTTTAAGGTATTTGTAATTGGTTTAGAAAATATCAGTCCAGGTTTGGCAAAACCGCTATGGTTTAATAAGAACCGCTATAGAAGTGAAAATGCTCCCTTTCCTGGTTATCACAAACAAAATAAAGGTTTCAGAAATCGCATTGTGTAGAATTATCATGTTTAGGTTCAGCCCAAGTATTGGACAAAGAAAAAGAAGTCAGACGCAATCCAGGCTACCTTAAAAAAACTGAAATAGCCATCTGTAAGAAGCATTAACATCTAATAGTGCTAGTAATGCTAAATTTACCAACATTAGCCGCTAATGACGCTTGCAACTGATTATGCTAACTTTAACAACATTAGCCATTAATATTTCTTGAGGTGTCTGATGCTATCTCGAGCAATATTAGGAGCTAATGACACTCACCAACAATAATGCTAACTTTAACATTAGCCACTAATGCTAACGAATTATTAGCTGCTTGTGACTAATAATTCTAACTTTACCAATGTTAGCTCACAATGTTGCTTGCGGTTAATGATGCTAACTTTTCCAACTTTAGCAGTTAATGATGCTTGTAGCTAATAATGCTAACTTTAGCATTTTCAGCTCCTAACTTTACTCCCTTTAGCATCATTAGCAGCTAGCAGTTTTCCAGTTGCAGTTTTCTATTGAATTTCCAAAAGGCTTCCACATAAGCTATTTAAAAGTGCTGCCAGCCTCTATAGTTCTGACAGCGAGCCAAAAAAACTCTTTCTTAGCCAACTCTCTGTCAACACACGGCCACTCAAGTACTACTTCCTTTCTCACTACAAAATAAGAGTCTCCAACATAGCAGGGTCTCATGTTTTGCTTAAATGAGGAATATTCTGTTTTGACCAAATCTCGTGGCCAAAAGTCTGAATTTTTTTTCCAGTAATTGAAAGCACACATTCATTCTGCTAATCCACTTGAGAGATAACACTCTTCCGTGTAGAAGTTGTTACACACCTGGTCAGTAACATAAACGTTATGCTGCTTTGTTGACTTGTTCAGTTTGTTTGTGCAAACCAACTGACTGAAGTAGAGCCTTTTAGTAGAGACTTTGTCCAACTGGGACAAAGTCAAAGTTAGACTTTTCACATTTCTGTCTGTAATTTTCATCCTCTGTATTCCACTTAAAAACATTCAATGTTTGAAAATGTTCACCTAATTTCGTTCCATTTTAATATGCATCAGCTGCATGTCCTAATTATATATAAAGCACAGGGAATCTTTTTCTTTCTGAAATGCTGCACGCCGTTTTTAAAAGCTCCTTCAGTTTGACTTTATTGTTGCCATATCTGGAGCAAAGGTGAGAGACGAAGCTAGCTCAGCTCATCCAGTCAGCTTTAAATCATGTCACGTTTAAGACAGAAAGCCGAACACATCAGCTGTCTGTTCAGCTCCCGTTCATTAGTGTTTTGTGTTTTTCATGACCCGGTTCGGTCGGGGCTGAAACATGTCGAGCACCGGGGCGTTTACGGGACGGGTTGTTGCACAGCCGCAGTGTTACAGGATGTGCAACGGAAGGAGAAATCTATTGTAATTTCAGGGTTTTCATTTTTTTATGCAGTACAATGTCCTTGTTGCAGAACTGAAATGCAAAAAGCTTCAGTAGAAAAAAGGGTTGATTTGGGTAAATTGCTTTTTTTTCCCCCTCTTTTGTTGATAACCTTTTTTTTCTTGTCAGGGGGAAATCTTATCATGTTGTAGAGATTTTTGCCACCTCTTAAGGTGTCTTTTATTTTTATAAACCAAAATGGTTTTTATTGTTTTCATTGAAAGTTATGTTATTGCACCTTTTTAGCCCAATGTGTTACTTACCAGTTGTTAAATGTGCCAAATAACTTTTTATGTTTAAATTTTTGTTGTTGTTGAAATGAACGAGTGGAACTAACCGGAAGTTGGACGTTTGCTTCTCGTCACGGACGCGTCAGCAGCCAAAACGATTGAAAATCCACTCTCACAGACTTTTTAAGGAGGAGGTTTTGTTGGAAGGGTACAAAACTGTGACCAAACGTTTCTCCACTGGTGTTTGTGTGTGTGTGTGTGTGTGTGTGTGTGTTTGGGTTGCTGCGGGGGATTCTGAAAACACACACCACCCGGTTCCGTGTACTTGTTCCTGAAAGTTTTTCTCTCTCTCTCCTCCACACTGTGTGTAAGTCGTGAGTATTGGGAGATACGTGAGCCTCATTAACGCCTCGTATCGCCATCCGGTGGACGTTTTACTTTCTTTCTACATCACTCACAGATTTCTCTCCCTTGGACACACGCTCAACACAATTTTAAAAAAGGACAGCATATAGGAAAAAAAATATATATAGTATATATAAATATATGTGTATATGAAATGACAAAACGCTCTAGGTTTATTTAAAAGATTTAATGTAGAAAACAAAATGAACTTGTCGAGGGGAGGTCGGGGATGTTGATGTGAGTATAATTGTTTGTGGTGATGACTTCAGCTTGAATCTTGCACATAAAAAGACTTATTAGAGATAACATCTGCGAGTTCCAGATGATTATTTTTGTTCAGACACCAGACTCTGTGCTTTTTTTCATATTTATTGTGTGCATGGGGAGCCGGGAGCCGGCGTCTCTCCTCCACACGTCGGAGCTTTTCGGCCGAGGGCTTACTGTAGAAAACCCCTCCAGTTTACACCCGTCTGAAACTCTTCTCGTTTTCACACGCCACAAACACAAATACTACTGCTTTTGGGTTATTCAAATTAAGGTAAAAGAAGAAAAAAATACTATCTGATGATGATATTATTCAGTGAATATTCTAAAGTTTATTTTATTTCAACGATTCTTTTTGTTTTTGAGATAGAAAGTTGCGTGTTGGACTGCTTGTAAGAACAGTTCAAGAATAAAAACGACTTTTTCTGTGTTGCCTCTTGTCATTTTGCATTTATTTTGTATTTGACTCATTAATTCAAAGGTCTTTGTATCTCTTCCTCATGGTCGCCATGCCTACTAATCAACAAAAGTGTATTTCATATATTGGTGTCCTCTCAGGGAGGCCTGGTCAAACAGCACGGTGGGTCGGGTTGCCTTGTAGTGTCGGTGGCAGATTTGCTCTCCAAGAGGTGGAAATTTTAACTTGATCTCAAATTTATTAAAAAAAAAAACTGAAGCTGGTATATACAATCAAAACACAGAGAATTATATATTCCAAGTGTGTGTTTATGTAATTTTGAAGATTGTGTTTGACAACTAATGAAAAGTACATCAAACATAATTAAAGGGGCAGTGTTGTGTGTTTTCCAGGCACTTGGCTCCATTTTGTAGCACAATGAAATAACTGTTGCTTTCAGTTGTTTATAAAAAAATGCATAATCAAATATGGCTTAAAAGAAATTTGACTTCCTGATTTAATGCCTTGAAATTGGGCCTCTCTCTCTTTAAGGAACTTCTGCTCTTTCTGAAACTCCAGCTTCAGGATGACATCACAACATGGCTCCTCTATTAACCCTTTAACGTTTTTACCAGTGTTACTCTTAGACGTATCTTCTATAATGAGCTCAGCTGATGTGCAGTTCCACCAGGTGTTTGCTGATTGCTGCTGGCTAGTCTGAAGGAGCTGAGTGGAGGAGCGTCGTCCTCAAAGGCAGAGCTAGGGTCCACCCAGGTGTTTTGCACCGCTGAATGGTTGCCACGGGAGACTCAAGAACTTCTCAAACATGCGTGAAGAAATTAAAGCAATACTCCAGGTATGTTTTTAATGAGGGAATTGTTTTAAAATATGATATAAAGTTTCATAATACTGCCCCTCTAAAGAACTTTTTATTCCAGATTATGGACCGGCTAAAAAAGAATATCCATGTACCAAAACCTCAATACTTTGTGACTGAAGTACTTGATCTGGGCGTGGCTAGAAGGTGACTGACCCAGATTGCTTTGATGCTGGCATTAAGCTCGGCTGCTTGGTTTCCTGTGTGCCTCAGCTTTCCTTTAGGACATTCAGATCAGTTTGGAAAGCAATCAATCACGGTTCAATCAATTTCCAGAGCTGGATAAGAGTGGTAAAGGAAAATGAAGTATGAAAAACATATATGTTTCCCCCACTTTTCTCAGTAGATTCTGCTTGATTGGGGACCAAAATTGTAACATTTTGTTACATTTCCAGCTGCTCTGGTTAGCGTTCACATTGCACTGTGTTAAACAATCCAAACTATTGAAAAACTTGTTTCTCTCCTCTCCTGTGGTGGCGTTGCACCAAAAACCGCTGAAGAAAACGACACAAAAACCTCTGAGCAAAACTTCCTTCTTCATGAAATGTAAATAAAGCATGGAGTGACGTTGGATTATAGTTGTAGGATTGCTTGATTATCTTTAATAAAAGATCATCACTACTTTCTAGCTCCAACACGTTTGTTTTGGCTGAATCTACCCAGAATGCCCTGCGCTGTCCACTTCCTGAACTTGTTTTATCATTTCATTTCCAAAAAGCGGTCTCCGTCCGCTTGGCATTCACATAAGCATTTGAATCACACCAGATCCCCTTAAACCGAACCAAGACTGAGGTTTTTATACAGGGAAGAGTTCACTGTTCTTTAGTTAGATTACACATTCACACCTCCACATCGAACCAGACTTTCTAAATAAACGGTTTGGAGGCAGATTAAAGCAGACTCAACAGGGCTGGTGTGAGTTCACCCTAAAACAGCTATATTTCTGACTTCTTGTTGCAGCTAGCTGTGCTGCAGTGCTAACAATAGGGTGTGCTTAGTTTGCTTGTCTGGTAAAATAGTCTTACAACAAGCAACAGGATCTCTGTCAGTGGGAGACTACAAATCACACACAACTCAACAGTCAACCGCAAAGCCAAAAGGCTTCTCTCTTTTCTTAAATCTGTTCGGTGAACAAATAATAAATCACAAAGGGGAGCAAACGTTTCCCTCCTGGAAGCCGGGCAGGTCACAGCAAACATGTTGGAAACATTAACAGCAGAGAAAATAGCGACTCGTATGAAAGTCGGTGATAACCGGTTCGACCGGCTCCTGTTGTAATAACTGATCAGTGTTTTTTTTTTCTACTTGTTTTGTCTCCTCCTCCCAGAAATCAGCAGGCTCCTCCCCTTCATTCCTTCCCCCTCCCCCACCTGTAGCTGTCAGTCACAGCAGACAGCTAATGAGTTGCAGATCTGCACATGTGCGGTCGTGTCCTGTCAGGGATCCGCCGGGCGGCCATCATTCCCCTCCCATCAGGTGACCTGTCAGCCTCTGTCACATCATTTAGCAGAACTCACAGGTTCCGTCTCTAAAGCCGCTCAGGCAGGACGGAGGGGAGGGGTTGATATTAACTTTTTGTGTGGTTGATTGGTCATATTTTCTTTGATCTCCTCACCTAAGACTCAAAGTGTTTCAATAATTGATGCAGACAATAAGAAGTGACTTTTCTAGGCAGTTTGTCTCCCTAAATCGTGTTTTCCTGAGGATCCATGTCAGCCAGTTGTCCAAACAGGGTTGTATCCCCTTCCTCCACCCACCCAGCGCCTGCTGATATTTATAGAGTGTCCTGCCAGCCGTTATGTGCTGCTTCTTTAAGTGTGTGTGTGTGTGTGTGTTACTCTATTTCTGGTCCTATTGCTACATGCCCCCCTCGTTCAGTCATACCCAGTGTAAGTCTGTGGTGGTGTCTGTGTGACAGCAGGACGTTTTTATTTGGCCCTCCCCGGATCCACCGCCGGCCTTCTGGATCTCTAAGAAGCTTCTTCAGAAGGTCTCCAGCCCCGTGTTCCCTCTGCCTGCCTGGTGTTCACACACAACTGGAGGTAAAGAAATGTTTGAGTTTTATGGAAAGAAAGAGAGATAGACGTTAGAACCCGGGACTGGAATTTTCCTCCTGGAGTCGATTCGGAGCGTGGTTCTGGGGTCAACTGGTGCGGCCCTCTCTCAGGGTGTGAGAAACAAACTGACTGCAGCCACTAGATTTGGATTTGAAATAGTAAATAATAAATAAGAATGAAAGCTTCCAGATCAGGGGTCTGCAGCCCGCGGCTCCGGAGCCACAAGTGGCTCTTTGGATCTTCCACTATGACTGTTAGTAACTTTGGCTTAAAAAAAAAAAAAGCTAATATTTTAACTTTAGTTTTTACTGACAAACGTAGGTTTTTAGTTTTGCAGTTTACACATGTAATATTTGCACTGAATTTCTACAAAGAATGACACTAAAAGAGCCAGAGATACGTTTCTAGATCTGATTTTTACGTAAAGGGTCATTGGAAGTAGAAAAGAAAAAATAGAGTACATTTCTGCCAAAAAAAACTTCTAGAAAAAAGAACATTTCTGAGTGACAAAAGACAAGAATGTAACATTATTGACTCTTAAAAATTTCCTTATTTTTTCAAGAAAGTTTTTAAAATTAATCTCAAAATTTCACACAAATTTCACATTTTGGAACTCATTTGATTTTTTTTTTTTTTTTTTTTAAGTACTCCCTCGCCTTAATGCGCCCTCTAATGAGCCTCCATAGGTTTCCTCTTCATTAGGTTGGAATCTAAGTGGTTTCTTTTAATTCATCACATTTTCTATCCCACTGAAAAAAAGATTCATCATTTTTTTTGGCTAAAGTTTGTCTTTATCTTTATTTTAAATCCTAATAGAAATAGCAGCTCTTTAAAATGACAAAAATGACCTATAGTATATATTTATCTAAAAGCCGTCTTGTCAAAAAGACGGATCTAGGTGAGTTTTTTGGCCGTCCTGACAGTAACAGAGTCTCTCCTGGTCCCGATGGTTTGGTTGGAAATACTGAGATTTACTGCTGAGTTGCATAAACTAGTCATTCATTCACTGGTTCATAATTAACTCACAGGTAAGTAAGCAACTTTGATTTAGAAACTGAACATGTTTATTTCAATTTCATTCAAAAATACTTTATTTATCCCAAAGGGAAATAAAATATTGTCAAAAAATTCACGAGTTCTTGTGGATGGTCATGCTGTGTTCAGGAAGGCTGTCCAGTAGCAGTCAGTATTGCAGCGCACCTGAAGAGGCCTCTGACTGAAGACACTGTCATGTAGCAGCATGACTGTTTTCCATGACTGTCTTGACATGCGAGCAGCTCAGTGTCTGGGCAGCTAAGACACGTTTTCACAGCAGCATGTCCTCCATGACTCCATCATAGCTAGCATTGCTAATCCACCTCTTCTGTTTGTGCCTCTGATATGTTAAAATGGGAGTTTCTGAGCAGAGTGAAAACACTGCAGCAGCTCAGTGGAAGTTTTCCAGTTAGCCGTCTTGAAAATGTTTGAAAGCGACTTTAACACTTTTTTGTGACTTCAACAGTTTTTGATTTATTTATTTATTTAGTTTTTCTTGTTATTTTATTTCATATCACTAAGGGAAGCTGCAGAACACCAAAGCATTTTATGCGTTTCAGACTTTTTTGAGTTTTTTTTATATATAAAATTAAATAATTTAAATTCATGTTAAGAGTCTTCAATGACTCTTTTGCTGTTTTCTTGCTCATTGTAGTCATGTTAGCCTTGTAACATGGAGCCTCTTCATGTGAACTGAACTCTGTAAGTCATCAGATTGTTCTCAGACTGTTTGCTAGTAGCCGCTCTCCGTCCTGTAGAACGCTCAGTGTTCTGGATCAGAAGCAGCTCCACACATGGACCAGCGTGTCGCCAAGCTACGCTGCTGCTCTCAGCTTCTCTTTTCTGGACAGATAACTTGATAACTTGAGTGAAAATTTATCAGAGAAAATATCTTTTCTGACTTTTCCTGCCTGCAGAACTCGTCTCTCCTCCTGGATGTTTGTTTCTCAGACAGAAGCGGCTCCTTTGCTGCTCTTTGTGTCGCTAAGAGCAGCGACACAAGGCTTTGTTCTCTTCCAAACACCTGATTGATTGTGAGACTTCCTACATTACTTGACATTATGAAGAACTAAATTGATTTTTTTGTGGATTTTTCAGTTTGATCATGATCAATTGATTGATTTTGGTCATGGAAAAACTGGAAGGAAAGCGCAGAGAAACAGAAAAAGACAAAGCAAAAAGAAGTTGCAACGTAATTTAGCAAAAAAAAAAAAGGAATCTTAGAATCAGGATGAGAAAATGGTTTCTTCAAAAAAAAAAGAGACTGAAAGCGACTCAAACCTCTCAGCCACATCAAACCTGAATCCCTGTGATGGGTTTGTTTGTTTGCACATCTTCCCTCCTTTTTAACTGCTTCTTCCCAATGATAGGTTGTCTCACACACACACCACCACTGGCTGACCTCACCGTGACCCCTCCTCCCCACGACCACCGCCACACCCCCCTGAGCCCCGCCCTCCTCCTCGGAGCAACTATGGCGTTGTCTTCCCGCTTAAAGCTGTGGGAGCAGAAGGGAGGTGCAGGAGGGCTGCATGCTGTGTTGATTCTAGTCCCTCCCTATGTGTGTGTGGATGTGTGTGTGTGATGAAGTGTTGATTACACAGTCAGTGGCAGCCTGTGTTCTGATCCTGAGTCACTGTGGCATGTCATTGTGCAGTTCCAGTGTTTTAGTCATCCTGCATGTATCAGATGGTCATTTATAGCGTCTTAGCTCTGCTCAGCAACATGTGGAGGACAGGAAGTGGGTCTCTGGCTGCTTCAGCCATGAAAACACAGTAAAGGTTCTTTAACGCCCAAGCTGGACGTTTTCCTTGGTGACGACCAGGAGCATAGAGTCGGGCTAACGACTACAGAGAAACTGTCAGGAGGGTTTGACCAGGCGCTCAGGGTTGCCAGATCTGACTGACATTTTCCAGCCCAAACAGAGAGTAGAACCCGACCAACTCCACAAGACCCAACCCAGACCTCAAGCTTCAGTAGAGCTCATGTTATCCAGACATTCACCTTTTTAATCATTGTAACATTGTTTTTAAATGTGAATCTGCATCAACTGCCTGAACTGGCAAACTAAATTTAGGCTGTACTTAAACTGCCAGCCTAGAATCATACCAAGGGCCGCAAATGGCCCCTGCGCCTCACTTTAGACACCCCTGTTCTATATATTACCTATATATTTTAGATTAAGTTAAAAACAGGAACTAGCAGGCTTCTTTTTTCACTTAATTTAACGTTGCTAATGTCCTTTACTGTAGAAAATAATAAATAGTTTTATATAGAAGTTTGACTGAATGGAATTAAGTACCTAATCATGTGTGTATATGTTTGTGTGTGAATAAACACGTGATCATTTTACAGAATGTAGAAATAATAATCCCAATAGATTGTGTAAAGGGAAAGTGTAAATATTTTTAGTTTTGTTAAAGGTTAGTATTTTCCTGTTATGTAGATGTGATTCTGTTGGACCTCAGTAGGAAAAGTCGTGGTTCTTCTGAAGCTAATGAGGATCTTAAATAAAAACAAAGAAAATCTGAATTTATTTCAGAACCAATTTCCTTTGGATGCTTTTCCTAAAGCTAAATTTAGAGCTTTAAGTACTAAATTACTTAAAGCGTATTTTAAGCGCTCTCTCTACAAGAGAGCGCTTAAAATACATTTCATCAGGCTGCTGGAGCTCTGGCATACTGGTCAGCCAAACGCTTTATCTGCAGGCTGCTGGTCACTCAGAGCGCCGGGCCGGCAGGTCCACAGGCCCTGAGGATGTTTTCTAGAAGTCGCACTGAATAACAAAAAGTATAAATGTGTGATGCAGCATATTTTGGTGTTGATTAACACAGGGCCAGTATCGTCCACATTTCAGCTTCATTATCATCAATCTTCTGTGTTTTTGTAGTTTATCTTTGAAGTATTTTTCCATTTAGACAAAGATGGTGAAATATTTTAATTACATATTTACATGACAAACAGAAATAATAGAATAAACAACTCAAATTTGACAAAACAAACATTTCAAAACAAATGAAGCTAAAATATCGATCTTCTCGTTCCAGTATGGATCTGATAGCAGGTATTGATATCTGGGATGGATCTGCTCGCCTCAGAGTGGCTCTCTGGAGTTTTCACAGTGGCTTTCAGTAACTTTGGCTGAAAGTCATAAAGAACCAACTAATGTTTTTAAAGTTAGATATAACAACAAATTGACATTTTGTCAGTCTTTTCACTTATTTTATTGAATTATGTCACTGAATCTTCACAACAAAATGACACCAAAGGTACCAGTAAAATGTTCTAGATCTATTTTGTCTTTATTTCAATGCTGGAAACGTAATGTAAAAATAAGATTTAAAAAAAGCATAATTTCCCACAAATCAAACCCTGATATGGACGATAATGAATCAAGCCTCTTTTTGCAAAAGTTTTATGTTCTTCTTTATTTTAAACCATAACAAAGGGGGGAAAAATCCTTCTATTTAATGATTAAAACAAAATTTCAGTAGCAGATCTTTTTCTTTTTCAAAAATGTTATTTAAGGCAACTTGAAACAAGTTTGATTTGCTGATTCCTGTTAGATAAATACCGTCATATTTATATTTTAAATGTTCTTGTGTTAAATGTAATACTTACAAATACTTCATAATGTTACCCTTAATTGTGTGGAAGATATTTAAACGCAGCAAATTTGATAGACTGTGGAAAACTATTCATGTATCAGTGATTCATCAGTGCTATGAATAAAACTGATCAGTCTCAACATCTATTGATGATCAAACTGCAGGATGAAGAACATTAATCAGGGAGCTTATTACACATTTTCATTCATGGAACAATAAAACTGTCTATTATGCCTAAATATATTTATTTACAATCAAGTTGATTACACCTAATCAGAGATTATGATAATATTCACACTAACGTCTACTTCCAAATGATTTCATTGAACAACAGAAGAAGAAAGTTCAGTCTTTGAAAAAAAAAAAAAAAAAAAAACTTTTAATGGCAACAAACGTTTGAAGTATGAATTTTGACTTGGAGACTAAAAGACGGTTGCATATGTAGTTTAATATTTCTGTTATACTTTATTGTTTTTGATTGTTTTATGTTTTTTTGAGATATTTCAAATGTTTTCCAGTTCTACTGTTAAGTTTTCTTTGCCAAATTAAAGTTGAGAGAGAGTAAACTCGCATAATTATGCTGTACCGTTATTTTTATTATTTAGTGTCAAAACAACGATATTATCGTTTATGGCTATAATTTCTGGGTCAGTTTGTTATGACAGGCCTGGTCATGATGAAAAGACTGTGGAACAAAATGATGGAAGTGATTAAATATGTGTGACGCGTCGGATCTGAAAAATGCAACAAGAAATACTTTGGATCAATAAGTCATGCTTCCCTCTCCTTTAAAAATATGACTGATGTATTTGTCCACATGGATCGGATCTGAGTTTAGGGCTTTTTTTCAACAGTGACTCTATCAGCCGTTAGTTTAGGCAGAAGGTCAAGTCTTGGTAGATGTGCAGATATTTCTTTCTGTCTATTTGGTGACTTTCTGTCAAATATTGCATGAATGCATCTCATGTGATGAAACTTCAGCATGAAATCACAATGACTTCCTGTTTTTATCAAATTCTGTGTGGTTCCTTTTAATTCCTACAACTCCAGATAAAGGAGGAGAACAAGCCGGCGGCCGCCACCATCCCTCCACCGCCGCTGTCCGTCCTGCCTGGAGGCATCCTGAAGCAGCTGGTCAGAGACTCAGAGAAAGAGACCAAACATAAGGAGCCAGAGGTCAAAGAGGTCAAAGACGAGAGAACAGTAAGCAGATGACTAGTTAGTTAATGCTCCCTCAGAACACTCAGATACAACAGACTTAACAGCATTAAACACATTTGCTTATTTGCAATTGATTATTTTGTGAGTTGAGTTTCTTGGGTTTATTGGTTTAGAAAATCTGAGCCAAATGAAACAAAACATGAAGCACCTTGAGATCGCAATAAAATAAAACTTTTGTTTTTACTAAACCTCATGTTTCAGCAGGTAAAGAAAAGAGAAAACAACTGGACTGAATTTGACGCCGATAATCACAGCATGCCGATTGGTAGATTGTAAAAGTGGGCGGGACTTTATGAGCTAAATCGTAAACTGTCTCAGTTATCAGACATTTGCAGGTTTCACATGTGGCGTTCCTCCATTCTTAGACCACTAAACACCTGCAGTCCACTTCTAATCATACATTAGTCTCAGTACAAGATGCTTTCAATGCCTCTATTGTTGACTATGACTTTACACTGATAATCACTTATACTTTCTGAATAGGCTTCTGTGTGTCCATCACAATGTTCTGCAGCATAATGGAGAAAACCTGATGATCTGGTTCTTCCACAGTGACTCTTAATCCCATTGACTAAAACGATAAAGAACCAGTTAATGTTTTTAAATGCAGATACAATAACAACTTCAGGTTTTTAATTCCTTGTTGGTTATGGAATCATTGGACTGATTCCATAACCTTCTTCTGATGATCTATAGATCATTTTCTGATGATCTATAGATCATCTTCTGATGATCTATAGATCCATGTTTAGGTGGGAAGCACTGTCATTTTTCTTTATTTTCCACAAACATCAACATCCCACAGGAAAAAAAACTTTTATGTTTTCCTTATTTTCAAACCTAAAATTAGAGTTAAAACAGTGCCTCCTTCAAAACGAAGGATGTATTTTGTCCAGAAGGACAAAATACATCAAATTCAAATTCAAAAATACTTTATTAATCCCAAAGGCAAATTAAACATTGTAACTCATTAATTCTTCAAAGAGTTACTGTAGGTTGTGTTGGCAATGTCAGCTCTCCTGACACTGAGACTCTAAATGAGTTCAGTTTCATGGACTGAGGGAGAAAATGGCTCCTGGATTGTAAATGTTGCAGATTGCTGCATTAGACTCAGAGCATTTCTGAAACCTGGCAGTAGTTATGAACTACTGACTAATTCAGCCTTCATTCTTGTCAAATAAGAACAATAATGTAAAAAAAAAAAAGAAAAATCAATGAAAAACACCCACATGTTGCATCATTTTAAGTGTCAATCACAGGAGTGTTTGAAGTTGTGTTTTCCTGCCTTATTCTTTATGTCGTGTGTTTCAGTCCATTTGATGCATTTGTTTCTCTGAAGCTCCTTTATGTGCCTCATGTATGACAAATTTCCTTGAGGCCTTGAGGTTTTGTTGCCATATCCAAATAAATCATCATCATCATCATCATCATCATCATCATCATCATCATCATCAACATCTCTTCATTTCTCTCCTCATTCAGCCACACAAACTGAGCGACAACCTGGTGCAGCAGTTCCTGGTCCCGGATCAGACTCCTCCAATCCTGGAGGCCGAGATGGCTCTGCGGGCCGAACAGGTCAGCAACAGCAAACAGAAACGGTCCGACTCCGTCCAGTCGGACGGCGTCCCGCCATCCCAGCGCCACATTATGACTCCGGAGTCCGATGGTCAGACGCTCTCACCGGAGCCCCCAAAACAAAACCAGCGACAGGAAAAGAAGCAAGAGGTGGTGAGCAGGAAGAAGCTGCAGCCTGAGCCGAACAAAAGGAGGACGGACGACCGGAAGCTGGTGGAGACCAACCAGAACGGGATTGAGGAGAGACAGGAGCCGGAGGGGAGGCAAGCTGACGCAACCGTACCGGAGCAGAACGGGAAGGAGGTGTGTCTGTTCATTACACCTTTTAGAAATGAATATTTTATGGTTTGATTTAGTCCCTAATTCACACCTGGTGGAGGCGCCATCACTACTAAGTTAAACGCGAGCCAGAGGCGTTCAAATGTTTTGAACCAAGGGCCAAAATCCCAAAGCTTAAAATCCTCGGGGGCCAAAATCAGCTTTTTCTCTGCATGTATGATTGCAAATAATAATAAAATTGTGAATTATTTTTACTTTTCCTGCACAGCAATAAATCAAACAACTAATATTTTCATTAGTATGAGATTTGCCTTACAGCTATTTCACTTTTTGGGCCAGTTATTAGTTTTTTTTGTTGGTCTTTTGAAATGTTTCTAGTTGATTTTTCACTGTGTTTAGTTTAGCATAATGAACTGCTGGACACGAGTGTGTTTCTCAGTAAAACGCAGCTGGATGTTTGTGGCATGAACTTCTATGAAATAAAATTAAAAGTCTTAAAAAAGGGGGAGGATGTTGTTCACTTATATTCCAGAATGTGTCTTTTCATATCAAGCTGTTACATGATGACCTTTTGAAGTTTGACGTTCTGAGATGGATTTGAAATCTTTTGTGTGTCTGGAATCCGTCTATTTAGTTCATTATTACCGGAAAACACACAAACACATCAGTCCCTTGAAGCTTTGTAGAAAAGACAATGAAGAACAAGAAAGTTCTTCAAAAGAAGATTGCTAAATGTCATATAATCTTTCTCCATAAGATTATAAGTTTTTCTTTTCTTTTTTTTTTACAAAAAAAACAAACATGGAAGCCTTAAGAAAAGCCTTTAGTGGATTTGATGATATTTCAAATAAATCTATTTCAGATTTAAGACAGCTGTTTTTTGTATGTACAACTACAAAAATCTAAAGAAGAAAAACATAGAAATGAGATAAATGGCTTTGATGTATGTGTTTTATATTTTATTGATTTGACCTGTTTATTGTTCTGATGTCTGTCCTGTCAGGTCAGGGACGTGTGGTACGAGGTTGGACCTGTGTGGTTCGTCCACAAGGACGGCTTCACCCGCGGTGAGTGAAGAACACACACCGAATGAAACTACATTCACAGGATTGGTGGAAAGAGAAACCCTGGTCTTTACCAGACTGAAAAGTAACTTCAGCAGATCCACAACAGAAGATGTTTCCTGTCATTATTTCGTTCATGAAACTGCAGATAAAAAAGGGAGAGCTGTGTGAAAACAAAGTGCAACAGTAACTCTCAGTAATCTTTTTCTGTCTGGTTATATTGCTGGAGGGACTTTAGTCTGACTCTTGTTCATCAACGTGGTTTTATTTCCTCCATGACCGCAGCATCCAGCTCTGTGTTCAGATAAAAACGCTTCCAAACAAATTGCAGCTGTTCAGTCTTCTTATTGTTCTGTCAGAAACTTTTACATTTAGCAAACCAACTGTAAATAAATTACAAATCTTTTAATTGTCATTTATTTGGTAATTTATAAAAACAGAAGGTGACAACCACCAAGCTTCTAAAGCATCTTTCAAAGATATTTTCTGTCTGTCGGTGACAGTTTTAATGAGCGGATCATGCAGCTGAGCTGCGTTAGCCGCTGTGTGTGTAAACACACTGCAGCTCTGCAGCGACGTGATCTGGGATTAGCAACATCATCTGTTAATCCACACACAGTCTGCAGTGAGCCAGCAGTGGCTGGACGTCCTGCTTTAAATTAATTCCGCTGCACTGATCCAGTTAGAGCCCGGCAGCCCTGACCTCTGACCCCCACCTCTACTGGGCAAAAAGCAGAGACTCTGAATGGGAAGCTCACCTGAAGGCGTGCCTGTTGGTTCATGTGGGATCTTTTAAACACTTCTCATCTTTTCAGCCACTCAGCTGAAGCCGGATGAAGGAACGCCTGACCTCCCACCGGGTCGGGTCAGAGTCCGGCTGGAGACGGACGGCTCGCTCCACGACGTCACAGAGTTTGAAGTTGAAAAGGTGACTGCTTTTCTTTCTTTGTTTTTACTTACAAAGATCAATAACAGCAATAATAATAATATTATGCACTAGAGCTGCAACTAGCAGTTATTTTAATAATTGATTATTCTGGTCATTAATCGATTTATCACACTGAAAAAAATCACCAGATTTTTCTTTTATACAATATTAGAAATATTTTAATGATGTGACTAATCGAATAACTCGATTCCTTTTTTTAAATAAGGAGATAAACATTTCATTGCTTGAACAACAATAACAGCTTTGTTTTTTGTGAAATTGAACCAAGTGAAGCTAAAACTCCTACATGAGGAGTTTTTGGGTAAAACATTTTTTTTTTTTTGCATTCAAAGGTGTTTTTATCGTAAATGCAAAATATAATTTAATTTCTTTAATGTTTTACTTTTTGCACATTATTCTTTATTTAAAGAATGAAAAATATATACATATATACATACTTATTAAAGACAAAAAATAAATAATTTGGCAGTTTTTTTTCTCAGTGTTCTTTCTGCACCAGTATAACTTTGCAGCGCTCTGAGTCAGAGCTGCAGCAGCTAACGGCTCTCTGCCTCCTCAGTGTAACCCGTCAGAGCTGGATGTGTGTGAGGATCTGAGCGACCTGCAGTGTGTGAATGAAAGTGGAGTTCTGCACACACTGACCAGTCGATCCAAAGCCGGCATGCCCCTCACTCATTCTGGACCCAACCTGGTCAGCCTGTGGCCCCCGCTGCAGACCCACAGCAAGGTGAGCTCCTACTCACTTTAATAACCACATTTCCTCATCAACACACCTGGAGTGTTGGTTCTTTCATGCATGTTTGAGAAATCCTTTAATCTCCCGTGGCAACCAATCAGCTGTGAGAAACACCTGAGTGGATCTAGCTCCGCCTTCAAGGCAATAAAAATCCTGCAAATGTGTTTGTTTTTTTTTAAACATTTTTTCTACCCGGTTCTTTTTGTCTTAGACCTTGAAGACGCGGCGGGGGGAGTGTGTGTGGGATGCCCCCCCTGCTCTGGACGCGCTGGTCAAGCGGGTGTATCTGTCCATGGTGGGAACCCGGAGGGACCACAGTGTGTGTGCGTTGGGACGCAGCGGCACGGGGAAGACCACCACCTGCCAGGCGTTCACACACGCTCTGCTGAAGCAGGCCGGAGCAGCCGGACCAAACATCAGCGGTGAGACGACAGAACCAAACACACCACACAGAGTTTCATGCCGACGGTATTATAGCTAACTGAAACTAATGAAACAAGGAAGCATTTTCATTTACAGAAGTAAAAACAGTAATTAATGTGGAAAAAGTATAACTAACTGGAACTACTTTGTGTGTTTGTGAAACTAACTAAAACATATTCAATTATAGATATGATATCCTTTGTTTTTGTGCTTAAGAAACTTAATATCAGTCTTTTGAACAGATGAGAATTAGATTTTTCCCCCTCACCAGCAGTTTACATCAGCTGTCGATACATTACAGTCCCCCACTCTCCTCCAGGTGGCGCTAATGCTCGTCTGCAAAATAGTGACAACACAAGTTGGGAGAAAACTCCAATCAGCTGTAAAACAATAATTGAATATTTTTCTTTTTGAAGAAGGAATCAGTACTCAATCAATGTAAACAAAATCACAGTGCAATACTTTGACCTTTTTGAATTCTGCACCTAAAAATGAACAAAAGTATGAAAGAAGTAAAACTACTAAAAACTAAAGAACATTTAACCAATAATAACTAGTAAAATCTAGCATGCACACTCTAAAAGCTAATTCAAATGAACTGAATTAGACAAACAAAAAGTCACAGTGAAATCAAACTAACCTATAAGAACCCAGCTGTGCTCCGGCTGACCCTCATCCTCAGTATCTGTCCCTCAGTGGAGCGTGTGAGCGCCATGTTCTCCATCCTGAGGTCCTTCGGCTGTGTGAGCTCCCTGCACAGCGACGCCTCATCTCGGTTCGCCACAGTCTTCTCTCTGGACTTTAACCACGCCGGCCAGGTCTCTGCCGGACACCTGCAGGTCTGCAGCACAGACACACACACACACACACACACATACACACACACACACACACACACACACACACACGGATTAGCAGTCAAACACACTGAAGTTGATTCCTCCCGCTGTGCGGCTCTTCGTTACACAGACCATGATGCTGGATAAATGGACAGTGTGTCAGAAAACTCCAGGAGAAAGCAACTTCCTGGTCTTCTCCCAGATGCTGGCGGGACTCAGCTCAGACATGAGGTAACGTTTGAAATCAAAGCAGCTTTTCAATGACATGCTCATAGGAAGAGTTTTATTTCTCAAAGTTACATTTTCTGCAACAGATTCTGTCAGTTTGTCTCTTAATTTAACCAATTATTGTTAGTCATTTAATCTGAATAAAGTTTTCTGTTTTAGGTGAGTGAAGTTTTCCAGAATTATGTGAATTTTGCAAAATTTAGAAGTTGTGGGTGTTTTTAACACCTTAAACACACTACTTCCTGTTTGACATCATAGAACGATAAAAACAGAAATCAGCCTAGATTTCAGGAAGAGAAGTCTGGATTAACCTGAGGCTCAATCTCCAGATGCTTTCATATATTCAGACAGTAGATACACACACAGGTTTCCTCTGAGTTCTCTGATTTCCTCCTGCAAACCCAAAACAGCTCAGTCAGTTTCTCTATGTTGCCCTCAGATTGGGTCTCTGTGTGTTCAGGGTCTATCTCCCCCTCCCACAATAATTCAGCTCAATTAAATTAAAAAAATACTTGATTTATTCCAAAAAGAAATGAGATATTGTGGTTATTCATATCATCCAAGTATTTTCAGACAGTCGTTGCTGATGCTGACGCTGTGGGCAGTAAGTGTCTCCCGTAGCGACTAACTTCCTGTTTTTTGCTCCCCAGGACAGAACTGCAGCTGCACCAGCTCCCTGACGCCAACTCTTTTGGTATCCTTCATCCCTCCAAGGTACAGAAAGAGCAGCTGCAGTGTGTGGATTAACACACTGCAGTCTGCACTGTGTCAGTGTGTTAGCTGATGGATGAGATGAGCCGAAGTCTAGAAGACGACACGCGTTTATCATGTGACCATAAATTCTGAAAATTTCCTGTAATTGAGAATTTGCATGTGGAAATGTGATTTGTATGCTTTACATATAAATCATACCACACATTTACATTTTAGCCACACATTTTTCCAGCTTGTTACATCATTTTGCTAAAGATTCAATGGAATCGATAAGATAGGTCAGTTTTTCCAAAGTCGGGTCAAGTGAGCCGGTGCTTTTATGGCCTGACGACAGTTAAGAAATTCTGTTAATTTACCTTTGAATTAGCAGAAAGAAACAAGATCCCTGTTGGTAAAACCATAAAACACAGGAGCTGGGAGTGACACTGCCTGGTCGTGATCTTGAGATTTGGACTTTTTTAGGAGCTTCTCTTCAACTTCTGGTCAGCTGATGAAAAATCAGCTTGGATGTATTTTTCAATCATTTTCCTACTTTTCTCTCCTCCTTCAGTTTCTGCTGTTAGCATTTAGAAACTTGGTTGCTATGCACCACCATAATACTTACAGCACATAGACCGTGATCTGAGTTGACCTATATGTATGGTGGGGCAGGGCAAAGTGATCAGTGATAGATGCTTTACGGTTGTTAGTTTTAATCCAGACATAGAAGGAAAAAAGGGATTTTGTGTGACATTAAAATTTAAAGGACCAGTATTATGTAAAATAGACATTTTTGAGCTTTCCATCATGCTGTAATGTTACATGATATAACATTAATGAGTGTTGCTTCGATTCTTTGGTTTGAGGAATCCTTTAATCTCCCATGGGAACCACTCAGGTGTGCCTAACAACAATTAATAACAAAAGAATTGTGATTGGATTAAAAAAAAAAATCATAAATAATCATAAATTATCTCTTAAGCAACTGTACAGGTTTTCCACAGGAACCTACATTTGGATCATTCCTTTAATACTTTACATTAAATGGAGGTGCTATATAAAATCGACTTTTTTGAACTTTTTATCGTGGCATATTTTTTCATGCATCCTTGAATTTCCCATGGCAACCATTCAGTTGTGCCAAAGTGTCACCTATTGTTATATATGTTATAAACAAAAAACAAAACTAAAAATCTAGAATTTATTTTATTTGCACGGTGCAAAATCCTGACTTTATACAGAAAATGGTCTCCAGTTTTTCTGTCACAAGTGACACATAAAGGTTCATATTTTACTCCTATAGGACCACAGACACAAAGCCGTTCAGCCCAGAGGAGTTTTCTCAAACTTTACCAAGATGAACTGTTTGTATCAGAGAGAAATTAAAATTTCCCATAACCACATCGTTCTCTGCTGGGCAACAAATGTCTTTTAAAAATAAAACTGGCTCTGTGCTATCGTCAGCCAGCTCAGTCTGTGCACAGTGAAAACCTCAGCGTTCATTAGCAGCTGCTGTGTCACTGCAGTGGCCTTAACATGTGAGACACAGCTGCAGTGTGTCAGTGAGCCGCAGCAGCAACAGGCAGTTAGCGGTTAGCGGTTAGCGGTTA
>NW_006800230.1:50311-55916 GCF_000485575.1 Poecilia formosa
GCGTTCCCAGGCCAGCCGAGAGACATAGTCCCTCCAGCGTGTCCTGGGTCTTCCTCGGGGCCTCCTCCCAGTGGGACGTGCCCGGAACACCTCACCAGGGAGGCGTCCAGGAGGCATCCTGACCAGATGCCAGAGCCACCTCAACTGGCTTCTCTCGACGTGGAGGAGCAGCAGCTCTACTTCTGAGTCCCTCCTGGATGACTGAGCTTCTCACCCTATCTTTAAGGGAGAGACCAGCCACTCTGCGGAGGAAACCCATTTCGGCAGCTTGTATCCGTGATCTCGTCCTTTCAGTCATGACCCAAAGCTCATGACCATAGATGAGGGTGGGAACGTAGATCGACCGGTAAATCGAGAGCTTAGCTTTTTCACTCAGCTCTCTCTTCACCACGATGGACCGGTACAGCGCCCACTTCACGGCAGATGCTGCCCAATCCGCCTGTCGATCTCCCGCTCCCCTCTTCCCTCATTCGTGAACAAGATCCCCAGATACTTAGGTTCCTCCACTTGAGGTAGGACGACCCCCCTGACCTGGAGAAGGCACTCTACTCATTTCCGGCTCAAGACCATGGCCTCTGATTTGGAGGCACTGATCCTCATCCCGGCCACTTCACACTTGGCCACGAACCGCTCCAGTGAGAGCTGCAGATCACGATCTGATGAAGCCAACAGGACCACATCACCCGCAAAAAGAAGAGATGCGATCCTGAGGCCACCAAAGCGGATCCCCTCAACACCTCGGCTGCACCTAGAAATTCTGTGCATAAAAGTAATGAACAGAATCGGTGACAAAGGGCAGCCTTGGCGGAGTCCAACTCTCACCGGAAATGAGCCCGACTTGCGGACCAGACTCCGACACCGGTCATACAGGGACCTGACAGCCCATATCAAAGGGCCCGGTACCCCATACTCCCGGAGAACCCCCCACAAAGCCCCCCTAGGGACACGGTCGAACGTCTTCTCCAAGTCCACAAAACACATGTAGACTGGTTGGGTGAACTCCCATGCACCCTCCAGGACCCTGCTGAAATCAAAGGAAGCTTTGATTTTTATTTCAGATTTTTTCAGTGTGTTTAAGTTTCCAGCATCAATAATCTTATAGTCTTATAGTAACATAACATGTTACTATATGATGTATAACATAAACAGTTACACATCAATTACTCACGTCTCCCGAGGAAACTTCTTATCTGCAGCGTGTCCTCCAGCTGGAACAGGAACTATGATGTTGTCCTAGTCCAAGTAGCTATGAAGAAATCACCTGTGTTCTTAAACCTGAACATAAATATTTACTGCATTACAGAGATCAGCATTTGTAGAACCATGAAAACAATGTCAGTGTCATGTTTTTTAAAAAAGTTCTGGTTTTAGTGCTAATGAATGGTTTGACAGCACCACCTGCTGGCAAAAAGGAATACAAGTTTTCATTATTTAGAGTTGGGTGTGACCAGATTACTGGTGTTTTATCGTTTCTATTAGATAGGGCCAATGCTTTAAAAAGAATATGCTTTTCTTCATGTATTATAAAATGCTATTTTTTTTTTATAAATAAGCAGAGCTTAGAATGTGTTGTTAGGCGTTGCTTTCATATGTACAGTGCTAAAAACACAAACATTTCTGCCTAAAATGAAATAGAAGTACCTGTTGATCAGTTTTATAATCTTTCTGTAAATATGAGGTAAAAAGGGACTAAAGCCAGAAAAATGAAACCAAGCGTAAAGAGTTCTATCTGATGGTGTGTGAAGGCCTCCTCCTTTCTTCCTCTCTCTGTGTCTGTCTGTCTCTGTCTGTCTGTCCATCTGTCCACATGCAGGTTGAAGAAAAGCAGCGAGCGTCTGTCGCCTTCACCAAGCTGCTGGCTGCCATGGAAACGCTAAGCTTCTCAGCCGGAGAGCAGAAGGCGATCTGGCACGTTCTGGCTGCCATTTACCACCTGGGAGCTGCTGGGGCCTGTAAAGGTGACACAACATCATCATCAGTCACACACCCTAAGCGATCACACATATCTGGACCGAGTTCATGGCCTTTAACCACACAGTTCATCTGATTAGAGATGTTCAGGTGAAAGTGCATCAAATGTCCTCACAGTGTGGAAACGTTCTCACCATGAAGCCTGAAGAGGAGGAAGAAGAATAGTGAACAGAGATCAGCTAATTCACAGAAGGAGGCGCAGCTCAACAGCATGTATTGTTACTGGAAGTACAATAACTAACAATAACATTTCCTATTGTTAGTACTGGTCATGATCTTGAGATTTGGACTTTTTTAGGAGCTTCTCTTCAACTTCAACTCTCAGTCAGCTGATGAAAAATCAGCTGACTGAGATTCTTGAAGAAAGTTACAAAGAAATCTCTTAAAAATGTTCTCACTAGGTGTTCTGGTATTTAGCATGTAGAAATAATTTAGGTGATTGTAACCGTCTTAAAACGAGAAGTTTGGACTGATGTAAATATAGAATGAGGTAAAAAATTGTATATGTGTTTTTATTCAGTGTATGGAAATTAGGCATGTCACAATAACATATTTTGCTGGATGATAAATTGTCCCAGGAATTATTGCGATAAATGATAACATTGTTTTTAGAGCATTTTGAGTTCTCCCACTCAAAAACAAATAAACTTGAATTTTGTAAAGAACGCTAGACACTGGAACTGTAGTTTAAACATCCAGAATAAAACACAAACAAAAACCACTTACAACTGAAGCCACTGATATAGTGGATTATAATGTCTCTGTAATCAAAATTCCCCATCAGTAAATATTAAGCATTAGAATGGAAATGATCGAGGTCATTTTAATTCATCATGCGATTAATTCCTTATTGTAAGCATCTGGTTCCAGCTGTGTGCCAGCAGGCTTCCTGACGCAGCGCACTCTGTTTTGATGTGCAGTGGGCCGGAGGCAGTTTGTGAACTTTGACAGCGCTCAGGCAGCCAGCAGAATCCTGGGGTGTGAGGCGGAGGAGCTGGACACGGCCGTCTTCAAGCATCACCTGCGACAGCTGCTGCAGAAAGCCACTGGAGTCAGCAGAGAGAGGAACGAGGCTGAGGAGGGTGAGAGGCACAACAACCGGAGGGGAAACGAGGCAGAGTGGAGGAAGGAGGGAAACAGTGGAGGGAGTTTACCTGGGGGTCACCAGGAGGTCAATCCTGACAGGCTTTCAATCCTAAACACATGATCAAAGATGACTAAGATATGGAACTCAAGAGACACAAAGTAACCTGAAAGGAAGCGAGTAGATGTGACATTAAACTGTAGCTCAAGGCAATGTGAGGTAGGCGGCTGCTTAGGGCCTCCACAGCACCAGGGGGCCCCCAAGAGCACCAAACTAGCATGATTTTAAATATGTTCTAACATTCAGTTTGAACTAAATGCTTTTACACATAGAAAAAATGATTTTTATATTATTATAATAATAAATTATAAGTTAATCTCTTCCTGCTGTTGGCTGCTGCCACTGTTGGGGAAATATAAGCTAGCAAACTTGTTACTGTAAATTTAGTGTTTATCATCTGGTGTCACTATAAAATAGTTAAAATAATATGACACACGAGTACCTAAGTACCACTCAGCATTTCAAAATCCACATATTGTTTTAGTTTGCTGCTCATGTAAAGTTAAAATAAATAACCATAACAACACTGTCATGATGCAAGCTAATTACAAATGACACTAATGATACTAGGTATGTTACATACATAGAGTAGCTTAGAAATGATGACACTTCTGGCGTTGACATGTTGGTATGTGGGTCCCCAAATGAAAATCTGCTTAGGGCCCCAGAAAGACTTGGACCGGCCCTGGTTTCAGTGAAGCTAAACTCTCTCAGCCTCCTCTGTCTGTGCAGGTCCCCGTCTAACAGCTGCTCAGTGTGTGGATGGAATGGCTGCTGGTCTCTATGAAGAGCTCTTCACCGCCATAGTCTCACTCATCAACAGGTAGAAGTACATTTTAAACAACACAACATTACAAGTCATGAAATCACAGCTTGTTGCCCAGAAAAGGGAGCTGGATTACACAGTGACTGTAGAGATTAAACAGAACGCTAAAGCACTATGTGCCTTGTATCACCTCAGTTTATAGAAATAAAAAGTGTTTTTCTACTATTGCTGTGCTTCACATTCCTGTTTGTGTCATATCCAGTATGGGTGTGCAGACATTTACCACACAGGCCAAAAACTACAACCTTTTTAAAAAGCTAGTGACACAAAAATGCTTTGTGCTTTTCCAACAATATTTTTCAGCAATGCAATATTTTAATAAAACAAGTAATCCTAATTAACCACGTGTGCAGGGGTAGGATGGGGAGGGGGGCAAATTAGCCCCTTATTGATTTGCCATAGGGCCCGTTTAAAATCAGTCCAGCACTTTGGACTCCTCTGACTTATGGAAGGTTGGTCTTTGTCCTGACAGCTCTGGTGCCTTTTCTGCAGAAACCTGAGCAGCTGTGACGTCGGTTCTGTTTCACTTCCAGAGCTCTGAGCAGCGAGCAGCTAGCGTTAGCCTCTGTGATGGTGGTGGACGCCCCGGGCCTCAGGAACCCCCGTCACTCAGCGGAGGAGCGAGGGGCCAGCTGGTCAGAGCTGTGTCACAATTACCTGCAGGAGCGGCTGCTGGAGCACTACCACTCACACACCTTCACACACACACTGGAGAGATATGCACAGGTAACACGCAGTGGAATTTGTTGGAATTTTATGTGACACACCAACAAAAGACTGTAAAATCAGGAGCTGGAAGGAAACTGATGCAAATTTTGGCTGCAGTTGCAAAATACTTTAAACTTAGTCAGGTTTGATAGAGAGCCACTGATAACATCAGAATTCAGATTCTGAATTAGATTTTCTTTGTTGACGCTTCAACTGGGGATCTTTTGATCCATTTATTGATGACAGCGTTAACTTTTTCTGGTTTTGTCGTGAATGTTCTATAATCTCTGTGATTCTCCCAGTCTTGGCCAGAATTCTCTTGCAAAAGACATTTTTAATTTTCCTGGTGAAATAAAGATTAAATAAAAAAAATAGCCTTAGACTTTGACTAGGCCATTGTAACAGTTTTATTTGTAAAATGGTTTGAAAGCCATTACTTAAGAGTTGATCCGAAAAATAAACACTGAAGTGGCTAAGACTTCATGTTATATAAACTGTTGTTAAAGTTGTTTCTCTCAGATTTTCACTGCTCCTCACGTTTCCCTCATTCAGCATTTCTCTCTTTCTGAACCCCTAAGTATTAAAAGCCTACTGAAGGACTTTCTAGTGTAAGAAATACAGATAATCAGCAGCTGGTGGACAACTGGATGACTGAAGTGTGTGAATGTAGAAACAGCTGTGACGTTAGAGCTGTGTGTGTTTTCTGGTGCAGGAGAGGATTAATGTGGCGTTCGAGTGTCCAGACAGCAGTTCTTCAGAGGTGGTGTCCGCCATCGATCAGTCGCCTGCGCAGGTATGAGATCCACCACACCGCTTCCTGACACGACTTTTAAGACAGATTTTGTCCTGAAAAAGAGCATACGATTTTGCATTTTGCATGCATGTATGTATGTGTGTGTGTGTGTGTGTGTGTGTGTGTGTGTGTGTGTGTGTGTGTGTGTGTGTGTGTGTGTGTG
>NW_006800230.1:57120-71358 GCF_000485575.1 Poecilia formosa
AACGTTTCTCACTAGAAAGTCTTTGTACCAGGAAATGGTTTTTCATCAAACATTTTTCACGTTACATTAGTTTGTATACAACATCTAATTAGCAGACGTCTCCTCTGATTGGCAGATGGATGATTAGTGCGGGCGCCATGGCAGAATTCTGAATTTAAGTTTTCTTCTTTAATGGAAACACCACAATTGCAAAATTGTGTTGTTGTTTTGTTTTACATTAGCAAAATATTAAAAATGTTTTGTGCACATTTGTAATGGAAACTCGGCTGGAGACTATTGGATGGATCATCAGTAGCTTCATTTCTATTAATCATAAAACTATGCAAATTGAAATCACAAATATAAATTTGCTTAATGGAAAGATATCAATTTTGAAAAAACTCCCAATTTTCTATAAGAAGTGTTTGATGTAGGACGGGGTTTTCAGTGTCATAATTTTTATCATCACAATAGTACCACAAAAAACACAATGCAATTCTACGTCCGTATCGCTCACCCATACCTCCTACACTTCTGGGAAACCGTTCATTTTTCTTTTTGACACCCTAAACATCCACCAGTGTGAGCTTTTAAACTTGTGTTGCTGCTGAATCAACACAAGTTCAACTCAAAGTGGCAGCAATGTGCCATTTATAACAAAGCGTAACCCCATGCTATGCTATGCAGATGCTCTGTCTGCTCTGATGAAGTGTCATATATTTGGATTACAGCTCGTCGTTGTTGAACGTGTGCTGAGCTCCTCTCTTGTCCTTCCTCAGAGGCGTGGTGAAGGCCATGTTCACCCCCAGGATCTCCCTGCCCCCTCTGTGCCGCGGCCTGGCCGGGTTGGAGGGAGGCAGCCAGCGCGCCCTGCAGCGGAACGGAATCATCCGGAAAACCTTCAGCGGTGGGATGGCGGCCATACGCAGACACTCCCAGTGTATAGCAGTGAAGCTGCAGGCGGTACGTATGGCGCTACCGTCACCATGTTCTGACGTCACCCCAGAAGCGTGACGGCTGTCATCGTCTCGCGGTCCTGCAGGATGCGCTGGTGAACCTGATCCGCCGAGCCAGGCCGGTGTTCCTGCAGTGTGTCAGCGCAAAATCGAGCAGCGGTGGTTTGGACGTGCCGGCTCTCAGAGTGCAGCTGCATTCCACCCAGATCCTGTCGGCCCTGCAGCTCTACCGCACAGGTCGGCCCTTCATGTCAGACCAGCTTCACGGACAAACACAGGAGTTAAGATGTTCAGAGACATCAAACAGAACAACCTACATCTGACTGGTTACTCACCAGGTTCTGTCAGTTATGCAGTGATCAGACTATAACCCAAAATTACTGCCTTCCCAAAAATGGAAAATTATTTTTTCATTCATATAAAAAAAAGAAATATTGTTTCTGAATATGTGAGGGGACATTACATGAACAAAACAAGGAGAAATTTCATGCAAAAAAATATTGAGAGATTACTTAGTTTTACTGTGGGAGTGTGTGTTTAATTAGAGTAAAATGATAGCCATCATCATTATTTTAGTGTGTACAACAAGCACGTTTACTACAGGTAACATTGCTGTCTCTACTCCTACTGGAACCAAACATTCAGTCTCTATGCTCCACAAATCCAGAACAAACTTCCAGGAAACTTCCATTACAAAATGTACGCAAAACTTTATTAATATTCTGCTAATGTCGAAAACACACAGTTTCACAATTGTGGTGTTTCAATTAAATAAGAAACACAATTGAAATCACATATGATTTTACTTCAAATTTTCTCAAAGTTGGTAAAAACATTGAGTTTAAGTGGCTGCTGCCTCAACCAGACCACAAAATCCTGGAGGAACAGCTATTTACTGATATTTTAACAGCTTGATTGCTTTTATCAGTATATTCTGGCGGAACCGTCCCTTTAAGAACATTCAGGTTCTTAAATGGCCCAATATGAAAATGAGTTTGACACCATCATAGTGTACACTCAGGCTAGAACTTTTTTTCTTCTGAGCTGCCCTGATTTTTCTTTTTTCTTTTAAGTGATCAGTGAGTTAGTTTATAGTTTTTACATCAGAGCCCCTTTTGATTATTTGATTACATAAATACAGACTTGCATAATTCCATAACTCCTTAAAAAAGATAGAAATGTCAAAAGATTCTAAATCAATAAAAAATATAAAAACAGAAATGCATATAAAGCCATATTTTCCTGTCCTCCTCCAGGTTATCCAGAACACATGACGCTCAGTGACTTCAGGTGTCACTTCCAGGCTCTCTCTCCTCCGATTATGAAGCGTTACGCTTCCATGTTTGTCAGCCATGATGAGAGAAAGGTAGAGAAGCGAATCGCTGGAGTTCACATGAACAAAAATATCACAAACTCAGAATGAATCTGCTTTTTTTTCCCTCTCCTTTGTGTGTCAGGCCGTGGAAGAGCTGCTGGTTGAGCTGGACGTAGATAAAAACAGCATCATGGTCGGAGCCAGCAGGGTGAGAGCGGGTGTGAAGCCCTCAGATGGCACAACAGGAGTCAGTCAGTTATGACTGAAATCTATTTTTCTCTGCTGGGTCTCAGGTGTTTATGAAGAGAGGTGTGCTGCAATACCTGGAGCAGCAGAGGGATCAGCAGGTGACCGGGTGGCTGGTTTACCTGCAGGCCGCCTGCAAGGGACATCTGGGACGTCAGAAGTACCGCAAACTCAAGGTGAGCTCCAGTCCGGTTCACTGTGAGGAGCTCCAGGCGGAGCTCTGATACAGGAGTATCCACCTTCTGTCTCAATACAAACTGAGAGAGCAAGACAGTATAATATCACTCCAAATTTCCAAGTTTTTTCAAGAAAAGTTCTGAGATTAATCTTAATTTCTGAGTTTTAAAATGTACTCCTCCTTTTTTTGTGTCTACAATAGCCCTAATACTCTGTCATAAATCAGACACATTAACTTCAAATTTTTTAATGATTTTTTTTTTTGCTCTCTGTACATTAAGAAAAAAACTTAAACTGCTGCTAGGCCTCACTAATACCTGATTGGTCACCCTGCAGATTAGCCACCTGTTGGTGTTATCCCCACTGAATGATTTGATTTGTAAGGTGGAGAAATAAAATAATTCTTGATGTTCTGCAGTAGAAAATACTAAAGATTTCATTGAAAACTAATTATTAACATTTTTCTTATTTATTTAAGATAAAGATTTATATATTTAGCCTTCATGTGATTTGTTTTATTTTACTCTTCTTTGTTTACACACAGACACTGTATAACACTTCATTAACTTTTCAGAAGGAGATATGAGATGCACAGCAGCAGGTTATAGCAAAAACGTGCAACAGGCTGATCCTAATCAAGTTATGAATTGGTGAAAAGTCACCACAATAATTAACTACATCACCAAACTACAAACCTGCAGTTTAACCATTTCTTTGCCTTCATCAACATTAAGTGCTAATCTGGTTTAATATCTGTAATTTTGCCCAATGTGCAGATATTTTATAACTAGATAACGATATAATTATGTTATATCATCTCAAGCTGTTTGAATGACTCAAAACAAAAGTGAAGGCAGTTTGGTAAAAACAGTCCTGGATTTTGGGATGCTTCAGTCACCTCTAGAGGGCGCCCTGTAGTCATGTTATCTGATATCAAAGTGGTTCTTCAGGCGCAGAAGGAATGTCATGGGGGTTTAATGAACTAAATAAAAGTGTACATAATATATCAGATTTTCAAAATGTAAAAGAAAAAACCTACTTATTAGAAAGAATATTATCTAATATGAGATTAGAAAGAATATGACAATGATGATATTGTCTGGATTTCTTGTTGCGAATCTTTAAAGCACTTTTATGTGTTTTAAAACAAAAACACTTTTAGTTACAGATCATAAAAACTTCATCATAATCTCCTCTTGTGAAACACTGCAGATATATAAAATGTGCACAGCCAGCTCTATTAATTGTTTTATTCTGTTGCCATAGCAACTTTTTTCTGAGTGGACCAGTTAAGGAAATACAGCTTACATTCTTGAATATATTCAACTATCCATTTTCCCTCCACTAAGAACGTTTGTAAAAAAAAAAAAAAAGAAAAAAAATCCAGTTCACTCTGATCTGTATTTAGAAACACTTTTTACAAATTATGCAGATGTTTTTAGGCAATAAATGCCATTTGAATAGAAGTTGAAACTGGTTCCAACATAAATCAAGAGCTATCAAGTTGGCTACATAAGTGATTAGTATCAGTAGGAGTTTCAAAGACATCTGAGACTTCATGAGTTGATAGAGGATTTTGAAAACATCTTTGAATTAAAACTCTGAACTCTGGACCTCTTCATGTAGTTCCAGAGTTTTAGTTGGCCTCCAGGATATCCATTCATTTCCTGCTGTAATGAGATCAGTTCACTATAGGATCTCAGCTTTGGGTTTTACCTCAGACTTTTTACTTTACTGTTTCTGCCTGTGTGTGTGTGTGTGTGTTTTTAATTTCCAGGTGCAGCAGATGGCGGTGAGGTGTCTGCAGAGGAACCTGCGGGTTCTGAAGGCCGTAGCCGAATGGAGCTGGTGGAAACTTTTCTGCAGGCTGCGTCCTCTGCTCGATGTGAACATGGACAACGAAAGGCTGAGAGCCAAGGAGGTACAGACTTTCATATGGACCTCTTTCAGTTCACATCCTTTTAAAGAATCGTTTTACGTTCATATTTATTTACAAGATCCCCTCAAACTCAGAGTGCTAATGGAGGAGAAACATCCTAACCTTCCAGGAAACCTGTCTGGCTGATGAGAAAGTACTGCCCCCATAATGATGCGTCTTAGAGATCTAATAATTCAGTTAGAAAAATGTCATGTTTTTTTAAAGAGACATAGCCATTGTTCTTTAAAGTGACAGTAAAAACAGACAGAACAACAGTGAGCTGCAGCATCTGACAGAAACATCTAACACCAGCTGATCTCAGTGATGGGAAACAATATAGAAGCAACAGCAATTCATCCAGCAAATGTTTGTGATGTGCCTTAAAGGATGTTTGTGTCTCAGTAAAAAGCTTCTCTTTTGTTTTCTGAAAGGATGAGGTGTCGGCTCTGAGGCGCCGCCTGGAGAAGTCTGAGAAGGAGAGGAACGAGCTGAGGCAGACAGCAGACAGCCTGGAGACCAAGGTTAGAGCTGCAACACACACACACACACAAACGCTCACCACTATTAATGTGATCTATATGTGCAGGTTACTGCTGTGACATCGGAGCTAAGCGATGAGCGTTTCCGAGGCGATGCAGTGGGTCAGGCTCTGGATGTGGAGAGGGCAGAGAGGCTTCGACTCAGCCGGGAGAACAAGGACCTGCTGGTGAGCCAGCTAACTAAGTCACCTGACACTTCTTGCATGATGACTGCTGTCTATTTTAATTTAACGATTCAAATAAAAAAAATCTGAGCGATTGCGTCTTTTTTTTTTGTTGTTGTTGTTGTTTAATTTGTGACTTCTGAAGACTCGGCTGGACCAGTGTAAGGTTACTATGGAAACCCTGGAGAAGCAGCTGGAGGAGGAGAAGCAGAAAGCTCAAGTTGCCGCAAGTCAGAGAGGAGCTCCAAAAGGTACGAGAGGAAAGTCTGCTGGCAAGACAAAAAGCAAAAACACACTGAGGTTTGGCTGCTGAATGACCAAACGTGCAGCAATGTTACAACATGAATGGAGAGATTTAACAGCACAAAAGGCTGGACTATAAATCAATAACAATATATATCACAATGGACATGTGATCAATATCAATAGATAATATATTTCATACAATATTCAAGGTTCAACATGTAGAATATTTGCTGAAATCTGACCAAGACTGAACTGCATTCTGGGGGATGTAGGCAGAGGGAAGGCTTTAGCTGCTCAACCTCTCATGGTCAGCTAAGCAATGGAGGCAGCATCAGCAAACTCACTCTTTGGTTACCTAGCAACAGCCTGTTGAGTGACATGTGCAGCAGCAGTTGAAAGGGGCAGTGTTATGTGAAATGGCCTCCTTTGAGTTTTACATCATGTTATAATTTCCTCATCAAAAACACACCTGGAGTGTTGCTTTGATTCTTTCATGCATGTTTGAAAAGTTCTTTTATCTCCTTGACAACCATTCAGCTGTGCAAAATGCCTGGGTGGACTTAGCTCCGCCTTCAAGGTGAAGCTCCTCCTCAGAGCTTCCTCATCACAGAGCAGCTCCACTCAGCTCCTTCAGACTAGCCAGCAGCAATTAGCAAACACCTGATGTAACTGCACATCAGAGCAGCAGTTTTTAAAGAGACAGAGGCCCAATTTCAAGGCATCAAATTACAAAGTCAAATTTCGTTGAAGTCATTGATACATAGAGCATTTTTATAACAAATGAAGGTAACATAGTTACTTGATTTGTGCTATAAAATGTTACTATTTATGGAAAATACATAATACTGCCCAATTATGGTTTTGTCACATAACTGCTTAAAAATTAACAACATGAAGTGAAAACTGTGGATAAAACAAGAAGGGTCATGTCACTAGATATTTAAAACAAACAAACAAAAAAATCACTAAACAGTAATTATTCACCTCGGCTGATATGAAACCCTTATATCATGAAATGTTTTTCAGTCATATCCTCCAGCCCAACTATTCCTGATTTAAACTGTAGCTTTCATCAGGCACTTTGTTACTGTGAATTAAGGTATTTAATATTAAAACTCAAGAAAAGCGTGGTGACCTGACCTCAGGAACTCCTGACGGGACAAAGTTTCAATGAACTGAGTCTCAGACAAACTGATGCCCGAGTGTCCCGTCATTCAGAGGGCGAGCTGGTCATGCAGCTGGAGTGTTGCCAGACCGAGGTGGAGTTCGTCCGCAGGCGCCTGAAGCAGACGGAGGAGAAGCTGGAGACGGAGAGGCAGAGCAGACAGCAGCTCGACACCAAGGTCAGGCGGGACGCCCCGACGTGCACAGCAGCATGTTAATGTCTCAAGGTAACACCACCTGTGTGCGCGTGTCTGTGTGTGTGTGTGTGTGTGTGTAGGTAGCAACACTGCAGGCCCAGCTGGAGCAGTCTCGGAGGAGCGCATCGGAGCTGAAACGCCACTGTCGCAGGGTGACCTCTGACCTCCAGGATGCCAGAGTACTCAGCGATGCTCTGCAGAGTCGCATGCACGAACTGGAGCGCAAACAGAGAAGGTTCACCTTCCCTTCAGACACACGTCACCTTGTTGCTTCATCTCTGGCTGTTTAATGACTACATAAAGCCTGTTAATAGTGTTTCTAATTACATCGTGTTTTTGAATATCTTCATTTTCACTGCTGTAATAAGACTTTTCCTCACAGCCAACAAACTCCTGTGTCCGTGTGTGTGTGTGTGTGTGTGTGTGTGTGTGTGTGTTGCTGCAGGTTTGACAGTGAGCTGGCCCAGGCTCTGGAGGAGGCCAACAGTGAGAGAGAGCAGAAGGACAAAGCCTTGCAGGAGAACTCAGCTCTGGGTTCTGAAGTGTTCACCCTGCGCCGCAGCCTGCAGGTGTGTTTGTGTTTCATAAAGGAATGTCAGTGTTTGGTTTATGGCACTGTTTGAAAATAAATGTAACTAGTTTTTATAGAAACCAGTACTTAGGCCTGACACAGTAACCAACAAATAAATAAAACATATGATAAATTAAAACAAGCCCAACAACTTGTGATGATGATTTTTCTCTTTTCTCTCTTTCTACCAAAAACTGGACAACAAAAGTCTTCAGTCTGATGTTTGGTCTCATAGTATTTACAGAGACTTCATGATTCATTTTATTTGTTGTTTCTGTTGTTTTGTTTATTTATTTATTTAGGATATTGGAAAATGTGTTACATTTCATTATTGATCTTTTATTGATCTTTCAGAATATGTTCTTGCATTACCATTATTTTACTTGTAAATGGTCCCACAAAAAAATCCCAAAAACAATATTATCATTTATCACAATAACTTCTGGGATAATTTATCAGTCAGCAGAATTTGTTGTTGTGACAGGCCTAGTGATACTACCTCAGACTTTTAATTTGAAGTCATTGGATAGTTTTCTGATTCATTCCAGCTGGTCAGGCTCAGCCTCCACATTTTCTCTGTTTGTGTTCCTGGTGTGTGTGCAGGAGAGCCAGGCTGAGATGAGTCGCCTGCAGAAGCAGAAGGAGGAGTTGTGCGCTCAGATCAGAGACCTCAGCCTGCCGGTTGACCTGGCCTCGGACTCGGTGCCTGACATGAAGAAACAGATCCGCCTCCTGGAGAGCCAGGCCAGCGAGAGAGCCGAGGAGACGAGCAGACTGTCCGCCCAGATCCAGCAGCAGCAGCAGGTCGACGGGGCGCGCGGCGCAGGGCTGGCACAAACCCGTCTGCCGGCCGCCGCGGCTCATCTGCACCTCTCACCCAACAGATCCACATGCGGTTCGAGATAGAGGTGGAGAGGATGAAGCAGATGCATCAGAAGGAGCTGGAGGATAAAGAAGAAGAGTTGGAGGACGTTCATAAGTCCTCCCAGAGACGGGTGGGTCTGACAGGGGAGGCAGATTTACATGATGAACAGATGTTTGCTCCAATGTCTGCTCAGGATTCAGTAATATATATAACACATGTTTTATATGGGATGTTAGCACTCTAAACCTCCTGACAGCTGCTCCTTTTTAAAAATTCAAAAATACTTTATGTATCAAAAACAAGAAGTAAAATATTGTCATCACTCATGTCATCCAAGTTCCCTCAGAGAGTCGTTGTGGACGATGGAAGGAATTCCGGTAGCAGTCAGTCTTGCAAAGACTCTGAAGAGGCCTCTGATTGAAGACAGACAGTCTGACCGTCATGATGTGCTAACAGCTCAATTTCTGAGCAGCAGAGATGATATTCCACAGCAACATGTCCTGGGTGACATAACTAGCTGCTGGCTAGCACTGCTAATCCACCTCTTTTGCTTTTGCCACTCTGCTTTAAACCTCTATCTGACCGTTTGGTTAGAAAGCCAGGGTTTGGAGTGGCTGGAGCAGCTGTTAGAAAGAAGAAAATTCTCTTGCACCTCTTCCTAGTAGAACTCCAGAGGTTGGATGAACACACTGACCACTCTCTGCTGTCCTGGATTGAAATCCTGTGTGTGTGTGTGTGTGTGTGTGTGTGTGTGTGTGTGTGTGTGTGTGTGTGTGTGTGTGTATTTGTGCAGCTGAAGCAGCTGGAGATGCAGTTGGAGCAGGAGTACGAGGAGAAGCAGATGGTGATTCATGAGAAACACGACTTGGAGGGACTCATAGCGACGTTGTGTGAGCAGGTGAGCTCCCTCCTAAACACACCTACAAGTGAGGAGAGATAGAAAACTTTCAATCTTACCCAGTTTATTTGTATCTAGTTTCTAGTGTAAATATCTCAGATCACTTGAAATAAGACAGTTAACTTACAAATACATTTTCAGTCAGTAATTCCTTAATATTGATTTAAAGCTTTGAGTTATGAAGTGGAATAAACTTTTTAACTTATAACATGCTCATCCAGTGTTCAGCCTTATGAAAGAAAAACATATCTACCAGTTGTATTACTGGTGTTGTAATTTATTCTAATATATTATTTTCCCAACACATTTTCTAATACATGTTATAAATACAGTGAATTACATATTGATGATTTGTGTATTAAACAACATGTTACATTATTCACATAATATTTTGAAATGGTTGCTTCTTTCCATTAACCCTTTATTGTAAAATATTAAACATGAATATCATGTATGGCTTTGTGTATCACTGTATTTTTTATGTTTATAAATATTCACCATCATGTATTATTATGATTTATATAGTAAAATGTATTGGTCATATATGTAATAGAGTTACAAATATATTTGTCAATATAGTTCAATTTATTTCATGACCGTATTATATTGTGTAATACATGCATCATCAATATATAATTTAATATATGTACAACATATATTTGAAAATGTATCAGAAAAAAAAATTAGAATATTTTGAAATATATTTCCAGTCATATGTTGGTAAATATATTTTGTAAGTGTATATTAATAGTAACTTGTATCATATTTTACATCTAAACATATAGTGCTCTTTTTGGTTGTGATTACAATACACTTTGTATATACTATATATGGTCTGATATATATATATATATATATAATTTCCTGGAGATGAAGTGAAGGGACAGAGCAGCCTGTAGGAGGCTTAGATCCTTCAGTGTTTGCAGTTTCTCTATGTCCATATGGGTACTAATTTATATCTGAACATCAAGGTTACTTTATTGCTTCGTTTGTTACCTGGATAATCATTTTAATTTAATTAACTGAACTTCAAAACTTCTTGGAAGCCAAATGTTACAGCTATGTGTCTGTCAGCGGCCCGCTTCCTGCCAGCGCTCTGTCGTAAATCACTCTTAAAGCAGGTTAATGCTCTGATGGAGCCTGGATGTGTTGCTGCTGCAGTCCAGCCACCATGAAACAAACAAATGCAGTATAGAGGGGAAGAGCTGATTTAACACTCATTCACACCAAGGTTGGAATTAGAACAGGACCTGGTGTGTAGCCAAGCTGGCAAACCGTTCAGGATCAAGTCATCTGCAGTCTGGGTCTAACAGGCATTCAAATGTTGCTGCTGGGGAAGAAAAGCAGGACTTCTCAGGACATTTGGTAAGAAAAAGTCTAAGATACAATATTAAAAACTCTGTTGTGACAACACGTTCTGCCTTTTTATGTGTTTAATAATCATTATGGTTTGAATGAAGCATGCGATCAGGCGGTCAAGCATAAAATGGTTTATAAAAGAATCATAAAGTTCATTTTAGCAGCTTCTATTGACCTGTGATTAGGTTAATCTTTCAAATTGAAGCTCTGTGACCAGACACCATCACAAGCTTTTTTTCTCTTGAGCCTAAAACTCTTTGGCTACATTACAACTTCAAAATCAAAACAGAACATAATTAACTTGTATGCTTCCTGCCTTATTTACAGCCTGTCACTCTGATACATGATAACTACAGTGTCATCGGCATACATTTGAACGTCACAGATTTAATGTTGTAATGGAAGGTCTTTACTGTATTTTCCAAGCTCATAATGTCTTTTTATAGCACAATCAAGTAAATTGTTATGAAAATGCTGTAAATATATTGTCAAGCATAACTGCAAAGAAATATGGCTTTGCAGTTTGATGCCTTGACTTTGGGCCTCTGTCTCTGTAAGCTTGGCTGGGTATAAAAGCAGGCAGGCACATAGGCACCTCTGAACGGTTGCCACTGGAGATTCAGATATGTATGAAAGAACCAAAGTAAGAACCAGGTATGTTTTTGATGAGAGAATAACATTATGACATGATGTAAAGCTAAAAAAATATTGGATTTTATACAACACTTCCATTTAAGATAAAGGAATAAAAAAAGATCCGAGGATAGTTCCCTGTGGAACACCTACAGACTGGCTTCTTCAGAGATGAGATGATTTTATTTTAAAACCTGGCAATCGCATTTATTTGTTGTCGGATGCTTTTTGTGTGATGAAGACATGGTGCCAACCAAACCCTCGAACCATTCTCTTTGTTTATGGAGTGAAAGAATCTAAGTGGTGTCACGTTGCAGGTGGGACACAGAGACTTCGATGTGGAGAGGAAGCTGAGGAGAGACCTGAAGAGAACCCACGCCCTGCTGGCCGACGCCCAGCTGCTCCTCGCCACCCTGGACAGCTCAGGCCAGAACCGTCCCAACGGCAGCAAAGACCAGATCGAACGCCTGCACTGCCAGGTGAGTGGTGGCGTTCGGCTGCGCTCCGCCGGGAGTCACCGCGGCGCTCCGTGTTCACCCTCTGTGTTTTCCGTTCAGCTGGAGGAGAGCGAGGCAAGGCGGCTGGAGGCGGAGAACACGCAGAAAGCCGTTGCCATGGAGCTGGAGAACGCCCAGTTGGAACTGGAGAATATCTGCAGGCAGAAGAGTGTGGTGAGTGACTGCATGCTGGTTCAAACCCAACAGACTGGTGGAAACCAACTCCACCATCCTCAGACAGCAGATGCCAGAGCAGACTGTAATGTGTGATAGTTCTTCTAGACTTTTATGGATATTAACTCCATTTCATATATTCTTCAGTTAAATCCTTTTACCGGCCCAGTTCTAAAACAGGAATTTTAACCCATGAATAATCTGGGCAGAAATTCTCGACTAACTCAAAAGTGGCAGTTTTTTTTTTTTTTTTTTTTTTTTTTTTTTTTTTTTTTTTGCAATTCAAAAATGCATAAAACAAACATAAAACAAATGAAAAACTAAAAAGGAATGATTTCAGAAAAAAATAGTAATATTTTAATTTTTATCAACAGTGAGAACTCGAAGTACAGATTAAGACAGCATAGAAGCTAAGCTTTTAGCTTTTAGCATTATCAATATAAGTAGGAGCATCTTTCCTGAATATTTTTCCAAAACAGATCAAAACGAAATTCTAGCAAAATCTCTGGACAAACTCAATAACCAAACCTTAAAGTATTTGTTTAGCAAATGATTTTTATTTCTTTATTTTTTCACTCCTCAGAATTACAAGAATCTGTCCACCTGATGTACATTTGTTTTTAATAATTGTCCCAACTTTTAGTTTTTTGGACAAACCCGTCTCTGTTCCTTTAACTTTGAACCTCTTCTGCTTACACCTTGAAGGAGTTTATTATAAACTTCATACATTTTCAAACTGAGTTTTATTAAACCATAAATAACCATGAGTGAAGATTTCCCAGGAATTCTATGTTTTTTTTAGATATTAAACTATATTAAAGATTATATTTTCTCTTGATTTAGTCCAAATATCTCTTTTATTGTATTTCTATGCCTGTGTGAGTTCAGGTGGATGAACAGTTGGCGCTGCTGCAGCATGAGAAGATGGATCTGCTGAAGAGGCTGGAGGAAGACCAGGAAGACCTCAACGAGCTGATGAAGAAACACAAAGCTCTTATTGCACAAGTATTATTATTTTCACTTATCACATTATTTCTAACCTGAATAAAAAAAAGAGAAAAAGTCTCAGTCCCACTTTGTCCCCTTCAGTCCTCCAGTGACATCTCTCAGATCAGAGAGCTGCAAGCTGAGCTGGAGGAGGTGAAGAAACAGAGACGCTCGCTCCAAGAGGAGGTGATATATGTTTGATGAGCAGAAAATAAACTCGACACTAAGAGCTTTATGAAGTGAATGTGCTGCTGGGAGTTCTGCAGATGAGATTGTAATGGCTTTCTGGGTCATTTAACGTCCTTGTTGCGCGCCTTAATTGAACGGCGAGCAGCAGGTGGAGCGCCGCTTCTCGTGGGTCGCGTTGAATTTAAATGCGTTCATTTCACCCCGGCCTTTCCGCGTCTTCCACCTGCAGCTTCAGCAGTGCTTGTCCAGGGTGCAGTTCCTGGAGTCGTCCACTGTGGGGCGCAGCATAGTCAGCAAACAGGAGGCCCGTGTGTGTGACCTGGAAAACAAATTGGAGTTTCAGAAGGGGCAAGTCAAGAGGTTTGAGGTGAGATCAGATAAAGCTTTTCCAATTCCAACACATAATTATCAACGTGTCTGATGCTGTAGTTAGTCCATGCCCGGTTTTGGCTGCTAATTTTGTGTACTTTGCAGGTGCTGGTGCTGCGTCTGAGGGACAGTGTGGTTCGCCTGGGAGAGGAGCTGGAGCAGAGCGCCCAGGCTGAAGCTCGAGAGAAGGAACACGCTCGATACTACCAGCAGCGGCTGCAGGAGATGAGGCTGGAGATGGACGAGCTGAGCCAGAGGGAGCAGGACAGCAGCCGGCGGCGCATGGAGCTGGTAACTAGTGGAGCTGGTAACTAGTGGAGCTGGTAACTAGTGGAGCCAGTGACTAGTGGAGCCGGTGACTAGTGGAGGTGGTAACTAGTGGAGCTGGTAACTAGTGGAGCCGGTGACTAGTGGAGGTGGTAACTAGTGGAGCTGGTAACTAGTGGAGCTGGTAACTAGTGGAGCCAGTGACTAGTGGAGCCGGTGACTAGTGGAGCTGGTAACTAGTGGAGCTGGTAACTAGTGGAGCTTGTAACTAGTGGAGCCGGTGACTAGTGGAGCTGGTAACTAGTGGAGCTGGTAACTAGTGGAGCTTGTAACTAGTGGAGCCGGTGACTAGTGGAGCCGGTGACTAGTGGAGCTGGTAACTAGTGGAGCCGGTAACTAGTGGAGCCGGTGACTAGTGGAGCCGGTGACTAGTGGAGGTGGTGACTAGTGGAGCTGGTAACTAGTGGAGCCGGTGACTAGTGGAGCCGGTAACTAGTGGAGGTGGTGACTAGTGGAGCTGGTAACTAG
>NW_006800230.1:71368-73505 GCF_000485575.1 Poecilia formosa
AGCCGGTGACTAGTGGAGCTGGTAACTAGTGGAGCTGGTAACTAGTGGAGCTTGTAACTAGTGGAGCCGGTGACTAGTGGAGCTGGTAACTAGTGGAGCTGGTAACTAGTGGAGCTTGTAACTAGTGGAGCCGGTGACTAGTGGAGCTGGTAACTAGTGGAGCTGGTAACTAGTGGAGCTGGTACCTAGTGGAGCTGGTGTCTAGTGGAGCTGGTACCTAGTGGAGGTGGTGACTAGTGGAGCTGGTGACTAGTGGAGCTGGTGACTAGTGGAGGTGGTACCTAGTGGAGCTGGTGACTAGTGGAGCTGGTGATTAGTGGAGCTGGTGACTAGTGGAGGTGGTAACTAGTGGAGGTGGTGACTAGTGGAGGTGGTAACTAGTGGAGCCAGTGACTAGTGGAGCTGGTAACTAGTGGATGTGTTGACTAGTGGAGCTGGTGACTAGTGGAGGTGGTACCTAGTGGAGCTGGTGGCTAGTGATCAGACTACCTTTTCAGCATCTTGATCAGTTTCAAAGTCTATATGACCTTTAACCCCTGTTTTTTTTTTTTTAAACAATTGATTTACTGTTTTGGATCATCTTAAAGGAGGATATTGCTCAAGTGGTTGAGGTCAGAAAATTAAATCTTATATTTCTAATGTCTTAATCTTCAGATGTTCTGATGACATACTTTCAGTTTTTCTCCCTTTTTCTGTAAAACATAAAAGGTCATCCTCTTGAGCTTCAACTGCCGTTTTACCAACTAGGATGTCACTTGGATGCATTGAATATTTTTGTGCCTGGGCAGATCCAAAATGATGTCGAGTATTTTTCTTAGTATTGGTGCTGATTTTGAATTTTAGTGTTCTGACAATCCTAGAACTCAGTGTTTAAAATTCTGAGTGAGTTTTTATCTGCTTAGCTTATAAAGTAATACAATAAAAACAGACAGCTTCAGCAGGAGAAACAGCTCACTGTCTGTTATCTGATTTTTTTTTATAAAACAGAGGTCAGTGTGTCTCTCAGCTGCTTCTGATGATGTTTATAAAACCTGCTTAAAGCGACACTGTTTACAGTGCAGCTTATGAATATTCTTATCAGGGCTTTTCCAAACACACACTGCTGTTTGAAACAAGGTCAACCTGGTGGTCAGCATCATCAGAACACTGACAAACACTTTTCTTTCACTGCTGAAATGAAGACTGTTTGTAGAAATCAGACAAATGCAGTGAGATTTTTCTACAGAAACTTCACAATACAGAGGATCGTTCAAAGAATTATTAGTTTAAATTGTGAAGCCATTTATTTCTTCCATAACTCTGAACTGGATTCCTGACATGAAAACCTCAACAAGACTTTCTAAAGCAAGCGTCATGATTTTCCAAAAAGGAACATGAACCTACATATTGAAGTGTTTTATTCAAAATTCAAATTCAAAGAAGTATGAGCCTTCAACTTCATCAACAGGAAGGATGTCATGATAATATGAGAGCTGCTCTGTGCATGTGGATAAGACTTAAACTCACATGTTAAGCTGTACAGAGCCTCACAGAGCTCAGGACCCACTGCATCGGTCCTGGTGTTGTTTGACAAACACACACAGAGACCTGGACACGTCACACACAGAGACCTGGACACGTCACACACAGAGACCTGGACACGTCTCACACACACAGAGACCTGGACACGTCACACACACAGAGACCTGGACACGTCACACACACAGAGACATGGACACGTCACACACACAGAGACATGGACACGTCTCACACACACAGAGACCTGGACACGTCTCACGCACACAGAGACCTGGACACGTCACACACACAGAGACCTGGACACGTCTCACACACACAGAGACCTGGACACGTCTCACACACACAGAGACCTGGACACGTCTCACACACAGAGACCTGGACACGTCTCACACACAGAGACATGGACACGTCACACACAGAGACATGGACACGTCACACACACAGAGACATGGACACGTCACACACAGAGACATGGACACGTCACACACACAGAGACCTGGACACGTCTCACGCACACAGAGACCTGGACACGTCACACACACAGAGACCTGGACACGTCACACACACAGAGACCTGGACACGTCACACACAGAGAGACCTGGACACGACACACACACAG
>NW_006800230.1:74100-94643 GCF_000485575.1 Poecilia formosa
GACCTGGACACGTCACACACACAGAGACCTGGACACGTCACACACACACTCTGCTCCACTCTGACTGATACTGAGACTGAGACTGAGACTCAATCCTTTTTCCACGTTTGGATAGTTGCTGGTTTATCCACACACTGGGGAAAAATCCATAGCAACATGTTAGACCATAGACTGACCTCTGACTCTCAATGTGAAGCAGCTGCTTATAGGAAGCTGCTCTTCCGTTAAACAGTAACACATATGTTGCAATCCAGCCGCTCATTTACACGACACCAGAGACACTTTTTGACTCCAGGTCTCAGAGTGAAACTTTTTGGAAAAGTTTCGGTTATGCCCATGAAGTGCACCGTTTGAGTTTAGGCTACAGGATGAAGAACTCTGCAGGTGTGAAAGCTCACATACACAGAACGCAAGACTGTAACGCTGAACCTGTTCAGTTTAATGCAGTTTCTGATAAGGACTGTATGTGTCGCATGATAATTTGGTCCAGTGGAGATGGTTGCTGTTTTCTAACTGAGCTGGAAACTAGAGAAGTGGAAGCTAAGGGTCATCTATAGCAGATTTATGGCGCCATCTCAACTTCTCCCCAATCAGCATCCAAAAACACAGTCAGTGTCCAGACAGTGAAGCTTTAATTCACATAAAACTCCAAAGAAAAAACACGCATCATTTGTCAGTGCAACAACGCAAACACAAATTCGGTTCAACTCTAGTGGATCTAATGCAAAGGTTGTGGAAAGAGGTAATAAAGCAAAACCTCAACGGCATAAAAAAAACAATAATAAAGGAACTATCATTGATTCCCCAGCTGGAAACTCCTAATAATAACAAATCAACAGCAGAGAGAAGTGGAGCAAGCTTCCTGATGTCTACAGCACAGAGAAAATCTTATTGTCCTGGAGCTTGAGCAACTCGGGGAGAAGACAGACAGACGTCTGCTGGGTTGATGTACATTCCCTCAACCACAGTGAACTTCTACGTCTCTGACGTTGTGAGGATTCCTCTCCTCCGGCTCTTGTTCATCTAGCCGCCTCTCCAGGTCTGAGGGCGAAGGTTGTCCTGTCGCCGGTGGGTTGCTGGTTCAAAGCCCCGCTCCGTCTGTCTCAGACTTTGTGACACTTAATCTGATGGTGGTTGTCAGGCTACACGAGGGCAGCTGTGCTTACAGTGTCGTAGCCTACCACCATGACTGGGGTAAAAAAACTTTTTTTCTTCTTTTTTTTTTAACCAGTAGTGCTCTCAGTAGTTCTATGTAGGACAGAACTATAGCACACTGTGAACCCTTTGTGACACACTGGTGATTCTTGCATGAGAGGCATTCTGGGTCACTGGCAACATTTGCGTGGCAAACATTCCTGTTGCCTGAACATGCAGATACATCACCAATAGAAAACCCTTTCACAGCCAAACTGACTGGTTTCTTTTTTAGCATCATGGGCCGCCCCAGGCATGCCGCCCCAGGCAGAGAGCCACGTCGCCTGTATCAAAAACGATTGCTGCTACAGAAGGAGTGGGATTAGACCCTAATTTAGGGATTAAGTTAGGGATTAGACCCTAACTTGTATCATGTTTAAAGATTTTGCTCCACATCTCCTCTCCGGAGGTGAAACATGAATATTTAATTCCCATCGTAGATATTACAACCTCTCACCTACCCCAACCTAACATTTTGATTACACTGAATTCAAGTGAAAAAGATGCAGAGATCAAAATCCTGCCTGTTTCCTAGCTTGTCTTTTAATCCCACATCATCTTCAGCCCTGGAGGATTTTTGGTCCTGATTTCCTCCCAGAGGACCCGGACCGTCTGGACTGATCAGTGATACCTGGGCAGCACATGAACTGCTGAAAACCTGAGCCCCGACCCGGCAGCACTCCATCCGGGCTGTGAGGAAGAGCCATCACAGGCAGGACGTTCTTCCTCCAGGCGATGACTGCAAGTGAAGCACACCTCGGAGGCAGCGGCAGCTCCGCTGTTCTCATTAACAAAAACAGCAGCTGCTCCATTATCTGGGACATTTGGAAAACATAATTGTCATTACTGAGAGCGTGATCGTAGCTGCTCTGATTGCACAGAGTGTCTACGTCGTCACTCGAGCGCTTCCTTTTTACTTCGTTTCAAGTACATCAGTCTTGTAGTGTCACTGGGGAAGATTCCCTGCGACATTTTAAGACGTGTGTGTAAACAAGCACAGCCATAAATGCACCAAGCTTGTTTTCTTTAGAAACATAAGATAACGCTGAAGGCGTCCCGTCATTCTGACTCCTAAATCTAAACGTGTAGAGCTGTACATGCCAGTGACTTTTTGTTAGCTTGGTAAAGGCTGCATCGAATCCCCCTGCAGAAGTTCTCACTGGATCAAATTTAACGATTTATTAAAAATGCTTCCGATCTTTAGTGCTGCCCAGAGGCTCTTGGTCGGTTCCAACCCTCAGCTGAGGAACACCAAGCCTTTCCTGCTTTTTGTGTCGTATTTAGGCTCAGATTTATTGAGCTGTTGTTCTGTTAGGAGGTCATTAAATCACATGTTGGTGGACTCTGATGGTGACTGGTGGCTGATGGTTGTGCTGGATTTTATACAGGGGTATCAGAGTAAAGTGGGGCTGACTTTAAACTTATGCCACCCTCTAATTAATACTAGTACTAATTAAATACATAGAAGCTTTTGACAAAATTAGAAAAAGTACAAGCAAACCTTTTCAAGGCTGGATGGTGATATATTTGCTAGTTTTAAAACGTTTCTTCCAGTCTAAAGCTGCGTTCATACAGCAGGTCAGGATGCTCAGTTCCAGTGTTAGGGTTAGTTAATACTTTTCAAAGTATTAACTCGTGTGTGGATGAATTGCAACTCTGCAAGCGCAGAAGAAGAATGTAGATGTCACACAGCGGCGCGTTGTTTATGGAAGCAATAATGGCCGCCGCCATCTACGACTCAGTTTTTAAGGATACTCGGCAACGGGAGCCGACAGCATCATCACATCATAACAAGATGAAGGAAGCTAATGGACAAAAAACACAACTGATGGGAATGGTCAGTCAGATCCAAGAGTGGTAGGGCTGTGATGCGATGCACTGACGCAGACTTCTTCTGCTGCGTAATTATGACGCACATCTTAATTCTGCTAAAATGCGACACGACGCTTAGAAAACATTTAGATATTTATCCAGCTTAGTAGCATGGAAGTGGCACAAGTCAGATTTTTTTTTGAATTGAACCATTCTGATCTAAAGGCGTGGAAACGTCAGACGTAGTTCACATTTGGGCAAAAAAAAAAAAAAAAAAAAGTGGATTTGGGTCACATTTGCCTGCTGTGTGAATGTAGCCTACTACAATACACACAACTTTTAAAAAGCTCTGTAGAGAAATAATTCAGTTTTGCAGAATAACTGAAACAAACTGCTTATTTCTGCTTCTTATTCTACGGAGATGTTCAGTCTTTCTAATCCAACTCCAGAATGTGTGAAAATTCAGCTTTGCTCATCACCACAGTCAGAGTGGAGGATGGAGTTTGTCAGACTGGCCTGCAGCCTACCTAACATTTTGCCGCCCAAAGAACACGACTTTGTTTTTCTCAGAGAACGCCAGCTCTCCTCAGCTTCTGCTTCTCACTCTCAGCAGATTCCTTCATGACCTCTGAGGGAACAACAATTATTCAGTTATTAGCTCAAAGCTATTCACATGCACGGAGTTGCCCTTTAAGAACCTACCAACTGGCCTTGTACTCACACACAAGCATACACGCACACACACACGCACACACACGTTTCATGAATAAACATCCATACACATTCATCCTCCTCCTACTTACCCAGCGCCGTTCTTCGGCGTCATCTCTCCCTCATCCTGCTTTCTCTCTCTGCGACTGTGATTAACTCTCATTGTCTCTTCAAGGTTATGGACACACAGACACACACAGACATGCTCGCACGCATGCACATGCGCTTGTGTGTCTCTATGACAACCGGCTGCGCCCACACCCATGTCCTCAAAACCAACAAAGCCAATAACTTTGAAAGCTTTGAGGCGTTTGCCCATATGAAAAGGGTCTCATGTTTGTGTGTGTGTGTGTGTGTGTGTGTGCGTGTGTGTGTGCGTGTGTGTGTGTGAGAGACAGGATGAGAGAGGAAAAAATGGAAGAGGAAAGAAAAGAAGATGAATTAATCAATCACACTTGTTTTCCCAGTGTCAGGGAGAGTGTGTAACAATTTTTTAGATAAACCGGGCAGAGCACAGATAGGATTATGTGTGTGTGTTTGAGAAAACGGACATTCAGGGCTTTGACTGATGAGGTTATGAGAGCTCTGCTGAAAGTAATCGCCGTGGCAGATTGGAAGCCCAGGGTCTGTGCAGGTTGCATGGGGGGGATAAGAGCAGGCGGTGAGCAGTTCAAGGTCAACCCAAGGGGGAATGTCACTTTACCCCCCTGCGTCTTCAAACATCCTCTAATCTGATTGCTTACAGGAAATGCAGGTGGAGGAGCTCTCCGCCGTGCGACAGACGTTACAGGCCGACCTGGAGACATCGATCCGCCGCATCGTCGATCTGCAGGCCGCCCTGGAGGAAGTGGAATCGAGCGATGAGAGCGAGACCGAAAGGTAGTTGGACTCAAGGCATGGGGAGGGAAGTCTCCGATTAGATCATCCCCTCCAAGTTTTTATGGCAAATCTTTAACCACTGTGCTTCTGAATCCAGCGTTCAAACTGCAGTGGAGTCCTTCACTCGAAAAAAAGACCTGTAAGGAGCCGATGGGTGTGTTTGAGGTGGTAGTGTGCGGCTGTGCTTCAAGAGTTTGTTCATGTGACTAAATAACATTTCACCATAATGAGTGGTTTTGGAATTGGTTATATCTTTGAAAAAAGAATATAGCCTATTTTGGGATAATTCTTGATTTTCCAGTATCATCAGTGCTGGGTATAAGCTCCTGCACTGATCATAACATTGTACTCACCAAAGCTGCTTCACACTTCAGGCAGAGGAGCCTTAAGTTTTAAGCTACGCTTTGAACTTTGGACTCAGTATTCTGATCTACTGTTCCTGAAATCAAAATCCAAACTCATTTGTTCACATTTGTTGAAATCGTAATACCAAACACTACCTGATGGGTTAGCTCAAACTGACCTAAACCTGTTTGGGTCTGTATGCTTACTGAACCTCACAGTTGTCCAGTTTTCCTAAGAACCAGAGAAGTTCTTGTTTCCCAAAAATCATATCTGCTGTTTAAACAAGAGTTTTAAATCCAGTAAAACAACAAGCAGCTAATTCACTCACCACTCCTGTTGTTCTATGTCTGCTTTTGTTTTTTGTTTTTTTGTTTTTTTACATATATTTTCTACCAGTGGAATATTCTTCCAGACAGGCTTTAGTCCATGCATCCATTTACTGTTTTTATAAAGTTATGTTTTCCTCCTGCTCACAACTTTTTCAAGGCAAATAATTTGAAGTGCTACGCTAACATTAGCACATTAGCTGTTTTGTTGTGACTCAGTAGGAATTTAGCTTTTAAACATTTCAGTTAGAATACTTTTAGTCAAAAGACAAAAAGTTGTCTTCCTACTTCATAAATGTAGTACTTTAATCATTAGAAATGTTCATGCAGTCCAGGTACCAGAATGCTAACCAGGTCACAGATGGAGATCTGCTGCAGCCTTCAGACAGAACTTCTTTGATTGATAGGAAAAACCTACATATTTAGAGCAAACTTTTTCTTCTTTGGTTTTTACTGGCAGCTTACAGACTTAGTGGAGCAAACTTTACAAGCCATGTGCATGATAAGATGTCATTTAAAAAAAAATGACACTAGAAAACATGTACAGTGATTAAACATTTTTCTTTTGGGTAAAGTCTAAATGGAAAAGTATAAAGGAATCAATGGCTAAAAGGTTTCATTCTCCATTTTAAGTTACAAATAACAAATCTCTTTAGCTCATTGTGTGTGTGATCTGTTCCTGCAGTATGACATTGGTGAGAACAAGTTTATTACCGACATAGATATTGAACTTTGTAAATCAAATCAAAGTGCAAAGAATTATCCTTCAAGCAAAGTCAACTAAAATGACTGCATGTGCTGCTGTAGTGTCGCTGCTGTAAAAATGTTTATGACAGCCATAAATTAGATGTCATATTTAAATGATTTCAGGATCAACATGAAACAATGTTGCCATGAAGCATTTGCCTCCTTACCGACTTCTTCTGTTTATGTTGGACTTCAGTGTTTCAGACCATCAGACATGTGAATATCAGACACAGATAACACTAGTAAATGCAAAGGGCAGTTTTCAAATGATGATTTTATTGTTTTTGAAAGAAAAAGGCTTTCAAATGTCAGAATGATAGAATCAGGAAACGACTTGATAAAGCCTGTGAGGTGAGATTTCACACCTTCAACTAAAGAAATTCAAGAATATCAGAGTCATTTCTACATCTTTGAGACTCTTGCATACCATAGTGTCAGTGAGTTATTATCCACTCCTACGAGGGACCCAGATTACTTCCAGGGTGAATCAGCAACACATCCAGCAGGTCACAAAAAACCAAGTGCATCTGAAGCACCACTGAATCCTCAGTTGCCGCAGTAAAGGTCAAAGTTCAAGACTCCACAATATGAAATCGACTGAGCAAACATCCATAAAAGTCCTTCTAACCTGGCCTAAAAAAATAGAAAAGAGAAACAACATATTGAAAGTCTTGATCTAGTCAAAGCCTGGACTTCTATCCTATCCTAATCCTTTTGGTGACATGACCTTGAACTGACTGTTCAGGGTCAAGGACTGTCCAACACGTCTGAAGCTCTTAAAAATAAATCTGCAAAGAAGACTGGACCTAAACCCCCCAATGTGACGTAATCTCTATTTATTTATTTATTTATTTATTTATTTATTTATTTATTTATTCATTCATTTATTCATTCTTAACACCCTGTTAGGTGTTCCTTTAAGAGTTACTATTTTTTTAAATTTTGATGTGCTTTATTCGTGCACAATAACATTAAAAATAATTCTGATTCTGATTCTAAACAATTCTTCGGTTCAAGGGAAAATTACGTTTTCCCATAAGGCCAAGCTGCTGTAGGCACCGTAACGTTTCAAAAATACAAGTTGTGATTTGTACTGTTATCTTTGTTTAGTGATCTTGAAACAAAAGTGTGGCAGAAAGAATCTGTAAGGTGGGCAAATACTTTAATAGCTATGTGCAACCAGAAAATGATCCAGGATGAGATTGTTTTAATTCATGTTCTCAAGTAAATTCATAATGTAGTGCAGCTGCTTGTGGTGAAATCAGCAGTTATTGAGCTACTATGTTCATAAGGTGCATGCATGCGCCTCGCTGCCTTGCTGCTGGCTGCAGAAGCAAACGGTCAGCCCATGTGTTAAGGTGTCTCCCTCCCCCCTGCAGTGACTCTGTGTCCAGCGTCGGCTCTGTTGGCTCAAAGGACGTTGGAGAGGGCATTCGCTCCCGTAGAGGCGGCTCTCCTTACAGCAGCCAAGATGGCCGTCAGTCTGTCACTGACACCATGAGCACCTACAGTTTCCGGTGAGAGTTCACAACATCCATGCATCCAATTAAAGAAACGCATAACAACAAAAAAATTCAACCTACTAAATTTACAGTCTTACTTTTTTTTTATCCTTACAGTTTTATAATCTGTTAGAATAATTCTAATTATTTTTTAAAATGTTTTTTAAGATGGACAGTATTATGTGAAATTGATATTTTTTTTAGCTTTACATCACGTTATGTAATATCGTTCCCTTGTCAAAAACACCTTGAGTGTTGCCTTGATTCTTTCATGCATGTTTGAGAAATCCTTTAATCTCCATGGCAACCACCGAGCTGTGTAAAACACCTGATTGGACCTAGCTCTGCCTTCAAGACACGGCTATTTCTGCAGCACTTTTCTGCTGCAGTCGCCACGCTTCAGAGCTTCTGCCTCACAAAGCAGCCGACCCCTATGGCCCCTCCCACTCAGTTCCTTCAGACTAGCCATCAGCAATTAGCAAACACCTGGTGGAACGGTGCACCTGCTGAGCTCAGTATAGGAGCAACTCTAGTAAAAACGTTGTTAAAGGGTTAATAGAGGAGCCATGTTGTGATGACTTCCTGAAGGTGGAGTTTCAGAAAGAGTAGGAGTTTCTTAAAGACACAGGAGCACAATTTCAAGTTGTTAAATTACAAAGTCAATTTTCTTTTGATGTATACATCATTCTTTAAACAGGTAACATAGTGACTTCATTGTGCTATAAAATTATGTTAAATGTCTGGAAAACACATAACAGCGCTCCTTTAAGACACTTTTTCATTCATTTGGAGGAATGCTGAGGGTCACCGTCCATTGAGAAGACAACTTTAAGCCGAAGCCATAACTTCTCGGCTTGTGATGCTGCTTCATCTCCACATGATGTAAAGTCACAACACAACACAAGTGATTGTCCACTGCTGATGTGTGCTGGTCCAGGAGGAGTGAATGCTGCAATCAGTGACTTGAGGCAATCTAAATTCAAATGAAAAAAGAAAAAAAAAAACTGGGATTGGCTAAAGTAGGCAGGTCAAAGCTTTAGGAAGACTGAAAAAGGGAAAACTGGACTCAAAACTCTGTCTATAATACTAATAACTATGATAGTGGTATGATCAGGTACTGTAACAGACGTCTTTCTGTTATCCACTGCAGTTCTTGTTTGGACCCTGACGATGAGGGCTCTGAAGCCGACGGTGTTGGTGCCACTGGCGGTGCCAGACATCTCACCCAGGCTCCGTCCTCCTCGGCGCTGTCCAAGCTGCTGGACGGACTCCGGAAACGCAGGGCGAGCACAGAGGTGTCGGACGGGGCTGGCAGCACTGTCTCCCTTCCCATCTACCAAACCACCGGAGCCTCCACTCTCCGGCGGAGGGCCTCGGGTCTTTCCCTTGGTCCGGCGGACATCCAGGAGCTCCGGCCTGGCCCTGGCATCCTGAAACCGCCGTCTCCTCTGCTGCCACGCGCCGCCAGCTCTTGCTCTGTCGCCGATTCAGAGAAGCTCCCTCGCTTCAACTCGAGCAGCTCGGCCTCCTCGCTCCCGTCCCTGCCTCGCCTCTCCTCTCTGTCTTCTTCTCTTGCCGCCCGCCATCCTCCTCCGTCCCTGTCCATCCCCGAGGAGGACCACGATGAGCCCCTGCGCTTGACGGCCACTCCCTTCCAGCGCTCCCCGCAGCCGCTGCGGCGGTGCATGCTGGAGAGCGTCGCTGCTGCTGCAGACGGAGGCGAGGGGTCCCTGGGGTCAGAACCCATGGTCTTCCAGAACCGGCGTCTGACCGGCGACTGTGACGACGCTGCCTCAGACATCCTGCCCGCCATCCGCAGGGCCCAGTCCACCAGCAGCCTGGCCAGCTCCATCAGAGGAACCAGGAGGGCGCTGAGCGTCCACTTCGGAGAGCTGCCCCCGTCCACGCGCAGCAGGAAGAGCTCTGAGACGGAGTCGTCCAGTTCAGGCGGGTCTGGGGGAAGCTCCCAGGGCAGCGGGCCGCGGCGGAGGCTGGAACAACCGCAGGGACAGAGACTGGAGGCGGAGGGGAGCGAGGGGGGAGACGTGGCTTCAGTCATGAAGAAGTACCTAAGGAAGGAGGTCGACTGATGCAGGCCAGGTGAGCTGTAGACAGGAAGTGGAGTGCCGGGTTTCCTTCAGTGTATCATAAGCCTGGCGGGCCACCAGGCTGTACTTCCTCCCCCACCAGGCTGAGCATTGTTTGTTTGTTTTAAGTTGTTTATTTTTACACACCAGGAACATTAACTGTGTTTTTGCTACAATCTTTGTTTATATTCTGCTGATGTTTAAGAAACACAACTTTGCAATTGTGGTGTTTCCATTAAATAAAAATTAAATTCAAATCACATCGAATCACATGTGAATAAACTTGTTCCCATGATAAGTTATTAAAGATTATGGCAGCAGTGGATGTAAACAGTTACATGAGATTTATTCATAAAACAGCTATGGTGCTAATGCTCATCTTCTGTCAGCCAATCAGAGGAGATGTCAGCATCTTATTCAGGTTTTGGAGCAATAGGCCCCGCCTACTTGGAAATCGTTTTGGGGAAATTGTAGTTTTTGACTTTACATAAGACTTATGGATTCTACACACTAGAATTATACACAACTTTTTATGAACTGTGTGATCCTGTGAGCTTTAGTGGAGTCAGATGCAGCATCACCTCCTGCTACTTCCTGGCAGGTTCCAGTTAGCCAGATGTCACTGTATGTCCACCGGTAGTAACATCCAGCTGTGGATCACGTGACTCGTGTGATGTGAAAAAAGTTTCTCGATTCGGCCAGAAAAAAGCACCTCAACATGAGTTTTTGCACATTTCTAGAGTTGCAGACAGAACAGTCGGATGAAGCTCGGTTTCTTTTTTTTTTTGAACTGGTGCGTACCATTTTTGCCGTTCCTGCATCTGCCCATTGGCCTCACACCCTAATATTTCCAAATTACGACTCCAGTGAACCTTGGGAATTTTTTATAACTTTTAACATTTAACTCAGAAACACGACTGGCCGCTGGTGGACCGCCCTGCCTCTGGGCTTCACAGGTTTCCGGGGGAAACCCTGGAGTGGCATCTGAGGGAACATTTTCATTCACACATCAGGTTATTCATGCATCAAATGACTTCAATATCTGGGCCATATTTCCCAAAAGCATCTTAAGCTGATTGAGAAATCCAGCAGAGGGATCACAGCTGAAGTCACACCAGTGCAGCGTTTTATTTCTTCATGACTTAAAACAGGCAGGTCCCTTATCAACAAATGAGCCACCAACTTTGGCTGTTACTGATCCCACAGCATATTACTGTGTGCTAAAGATTTGCTTCTATTTCTGTAAAATATTGAAGTTCCTCTGAATTCCACACACAGATTTCAGCAACTATATCAAATTCTCACAACTAATCAAAACCCATAATTTAGCTTATATTAGGAGTTGAACACAATGAGACCAAAAGAAATTTGTAAATGGGTTTTATTGATTAATTACATTTTTTTGATTTATGAAGATTTTATATGTGGAAAATTAAGATTTTTTTTTTCACCAATGCACTTATTGTGTATTGTAGGTCAACTCTACACTAAAATTATTTTTTAATGACAAGGGAAAAAAAGTCATATTACAAGAATACAGTCATAATACAATAAAGTGAAAATAATACGAGTATAAAGTTTTAGTATTACCAGAATAATGTTATAATATTAGGAGAATAAAGTTTATCAGGACTCCAACATGAAAAATAACAAAACAATAAAAAACTAAAATGAGCAATGTTGGTAAAGTTATACTTTGTTGTTGGTTTTACAAATGAAAAAATATTTAATCTGTTAACACATCGGCATCAAATTATTATCAGTAGCAGGACTTTTAATGACACATGGTGCAAACAAATATATCCATGTGTGATTTTAATTTTGTTTCTTATTTAATGGAAACATAAATGAGAAGTTATGTTTTATTAACACAATATTGAGAAATTGTGCACACTTTTGTAATGGAAACTCAGCCAGTGAGAACACAGTGTACAGTTATGTCTTTTCATATGATGTACTCTGGTTGGCTTTTATTTCAAAGCTAAAAATTCAACTTAAAAATATAACCAATATATATATATATTTTTTTGCAGATTTTTTCTAATCCAGCATATCCATGCACTTTATTATTATTATTATTATTATTATTATTATTATTATTATTATTATTATTATTATTATTATGCTTGAAGAATTATACAAATGTGTTCAGAACACAGCTTTAAGGAGAAAAATGTGATCATTATCAGGGAAACGCAGCCATGATTATTTTGGCAGCGCTGCGCAGCAACCATCAGCCACGGCCATTAATCACATAAAACAGAACAAAATAACAACGTCATTTTCTCCCAAATGAGCTGCTCCTGCTGAGGGTCGGTGTAGCATGACTCAGGCTGAATTAAAGAGGCCTTTTTGTTTCCATTCCCGGCTGAATATGAGGAGAGGTTCTTAAGTGGTAGACGGATCCGGGCCCGGGCTTGTATCTGCAGCTGAACATCATATCACACCCTGCTTTCACATCAACCTCTCTGTTCTGACCATCATGTTCTTTTTTTTTTTTTTTTTTTAATATCCCATCAGCCTCCTCGTGTGTTGGCTTCCAGCTGTGAGCTTCAAAGAGACTTGCAGACCACAGGATGCTGAATGAAATGCTTTGGAAGTCAACGCTGATGCTTTAGACTCCTCCTCTGGATATTAAAGCCACCGAGAAAGGAAAAAAAGCACACTCTCTGTATTTTCAAATACGTTCTGTTTGTACATGATTAAAAATGAATGAATAATTTTGGAGTTGTGTCTATGTGCATTTCTTACTTTGAGTCATTCATTTGAGTTTATTTGTATGTTACTGTTCTTTTTCTTTTTTTTAAAATCCTTTTTCACTCAGAAAATGTTTCTTACACATATGGAAAATGTGCTTCACACTTAATGTGTGAAACTTTAATAAAGATATGTTTTTTCCATATCTATTCAACCTGTCACCATGTTGTGACAGTTTAGTATCAGAGATCATTTGTGAAAAAATGTAGGTTCTCCCAGTGTTACTATTGTGGTCCTCAAACAGGCACCGCTTCTGGTCAAAAACAACCAATCAGAGCCAGGAGGAGGGTCTTAGACCTGCTAATCATCCCTATGCACCCTGCTCATTGTGCCAACGGTGGAAAAATAACTTACCATTATAGGAAAACCATTTATCTGCCGTCATCAGTTTGTATGCTAACTAGCCTGAACAGTTGTGGTGAACCAACTGTAGCATAGCAAAGAGCAACAGTGAGCATGAGAGTGATTGACAGCAATAAGACCCTCCTCCTGGTTCTGATTGGTTGTTTCTGACTGAGTGGTGTAGCAAAAAAATCATTAATGCATGTGAAGCAGAGGAACAAACAACGGTAGCAAAAAAAAAAAAAAAAAAGATAACAAAAGTTATACTGCAGCTTTAAGGCCCCGTCTAAAAACACTTACAAGTGCCTATTTTAATACTTCAAATACTCAAGAGTGGAAACCATCTTGGCACTATAACAGAAGATAACTACAGTGTTCCTGATAGCCACTCTTGTCTAATAGCCAATCAGCATCAAGGAAAATGAATGGTGCTCCTGAATCGGCTGCTTTACAAACACCAGCTAACAGAAGGTCAAGCAGCCTTCTGAAACTGTCTTTCATGTCAAATATTTTAAATATACTGAACACAAAAAATCAGTGAGTAGGCAAATTTTCTGCAAATAATTTGGAGTATTCACAAAAACAAATCTAGGAATAGGTGAATTAACAAATTGAAGTCAGAGGTCTGGTGAATCATTAATATGACTCAATTTGAACTTGTTTTAATTGAATTGTAGGAAACTGTCTCTGTGGTCTTACAGAATAAAATAAAATCCTTTCCTGTCCCACGTTGGGGAAATTCAGCTGCATCAAGTTAAAGTGAAAGTTGTGATGTTCTGTTGTCTTCATGATTGATTGCCTGCTGATCAAACTGTGTTTGCTAAAATGTCAAATGTGTAAAAATTCCACTCAGCTGCTCGTCCTTCTTTCTGGATATGAACCAGAATGATGGAGTATTAGCTTGATTGTAACGTGCAGAAATAATTCCTCGTTGAGTGTAAGGGAGCATCGTGGTTCAATGGCTTCATCAGTGAACACGCTTCAGTGAGTGCCTGGTTAGTGATTGAGTAGGTGTGGAGTGTTGTCCAATTTTGCTCTCTTGGAGAACCTGCTCATCTGTGCTCCTGTCTGCTCAGGGTCATGTTCCACCAACACAATGTTGCAGTTCCTGCGTGTGGACTCTTTCTCTCTGACATTGCTTTGCCAGAATGTACCAACACTGATAACTAAGACTCCAGCTATCTCAGAAAACGGTAGCTGTTCCAGGAACATTTATTGTGTGTAATGTGATCTACTCTGGCTCTGGTTGGAGATGGACTGGTGAAACCCAGACAACTGTAACCTTATGAAAGAGAACTCCTGCAAAAATAGTAGAGGAACAACCTTTTTTTTTTTTCAGTTTTTTCAGTAACTAGAAAAGTGTTCAAATATGTTGTATGCTGTGCTATCAAATAGTCATATCAAAAGACTGGATAAACAGGCCAATGTTAGAACAATGCTATGCAAGAGGAAAGGTATTGGCGAAGAGTCATGGTGAATAATGAAGAGCTAACTGTTCACATTGTCCTCTGCATAATGACAATGAGCTTTGTACCCGTGTTATACCACATATTAATGTTTATGGAGTCACTTCATCGTATGCTATGAACAACTGAACTTTCATGTTTCATTGATGATTCAGTCCCATCTCTGCTGACTTCTAAAGATTCTTTTCCATCAGTGCCTGAATTTCAAAGATTAAAGGCGCAGCGCTACAAGACTCAAAGACGCTGCACTGTGGGATTAAGAGTAAAATATATTGAAGAACTCCAGCAGCAGCTTGCAGAGATGAAACTCTTAGACTGCATATATTTATTCACTCTTACAGTCTATCTGTAAGCATAGAGTTTCTGGATAAACTGTACAGCATGTTGTGTCCCTTTCCATCCTGCTTTACAGTAATTATTTGATGGAATGTTTTCACTTCCAAAGTGCTTTAATGCACACTTGGATTATGCCTACAACATTTTGAGCATTACGTGCTTCTTCTTGTTTAAATGGTTTTACGAAGGAAGCTCATGGCCTACTTTAGCACCTCAAAGTGACGCAGGGTGTCGTACAGCCGAGTTTGCTGATTGGCCAAGAGTCTTGACCTATTTCTCCCAAGAGGTTTTTCAGGATTTCCAACTAGTTGAGAAGTGAATGTATATGCTGCACAGAGCTTCTGGATAGACAGAATTCATTGTTTATCACAGACATTAAAACATATACAAAGTACAAACAAATGTAGAATTCATTTTGAGTCCACGTATGAGGACAGTAAGTGACGATGGGAAAGTAAAGTGGAACTCCTTGTTTTTTTCGTACAAACCTGGCAACTAAAACAGATTCTATTCCATTTTCAAAAGGCCCATCCATCCATCCATCCATCCATCCATCCATCCATCCATCCATCCATCCATCCATCCATCCATCTTGAAGGATTGTTTTGTTAGACTAACAGGCCCAGAAGGGAAAACCAAGTATCCTCATGTTTAATCAAATTACATTTGTCTGATAATAAAATTAGTTAATGTTTGAATGTAACAAAATAAAGTAAAACAAGAAATCTATAAGGACTCGTATACTTTTCATAGCACTGCTGTACTTCTGTGGCAGCATTCTGTGGAAAGCAATGAATGCGCCGCGGAACAACGAGCGCTCATTAGGAGCTGAACAGCTGCACATTAGGTGTGCCACATCAGTGGAGGAGCGTCCTCTGTGATTACATCCCCGCTGCATCAGATCCTCTCAGCTCCATCCGGGCTGAGCAGGAGTCCCGTTCACTGAGCCTGCTGCTGCTGCTGCTGCTGCTGCTGCTGCTCTAATTGGAACAGGACCGGGGTCTCCCTCTGACTCAGATGCGTCTCATATCAACTCATGCAATCAAACACGCTGTCAGCAGTGAACGACTTCAGTTAAATCCTGTTTTCCCGAGACTTGCTAATAAAATTGATGAGGCAATAAAATGCGCGTACCGAAAGCATTCCTTAGATGAGTGAGTCTCGGTTCATATCAGGTTTTTCCAGGTGAAATCTGACTGACTGCAGGCCGGTGTCACCAAATGTTGCTTGTTAGAGAGTCTTAACGATAAGAGGAGCAATGCAGGTTCTCCACTTTAGCAAATCTTCTCTGCCTCAGGGCATCTCATGCTGAGAGCTGGAAACCCCCACTGCCACAGTCTGCATTGCAGGATGTGTATTGAAGTCAGGAGATTCATTTGTATGGACAGTTATATAGGCTGAGCAGCACTAAAATAATGTTTTATATGTAATATAAAGTTATTAAAAACAGAAGATGATGTTGATAGGCAATGGTGTCAAAGCAAGTGGATATATAAACGCATTATTTGTTTTTTGTAATGCACGGGAACCTAAATCTATGTTTTCTCAAACACAAATACAGTTCTCTCAAATCTTCTCTTTTTATAAATAATCGTTTACAGTGATATTAAACAGCAAAGAGCATAAAAATGTTTTCCCAGATATCCAGTTAAGTCTGGGCTTTAGAGCATTACCAACATCTGGTAACTAAGGGTGATTTTTTTTCCCTCTGAAGCCCCATTGGAAACTAAGGGAACTAAAGAAAATAAAAATAAAAATCTAAATATTACATGAAGGATCCCTGCACACAACATTTATTCATATCAGTCTATTTAAAAAGCAAGAAACAAAACAACTTTGCACTTTAAAAAGAAGTTTATTATCTATTATTATCTATTTAAAAAAAAAGCATCACAGTGCTGAAGTGACTCCCAGTCTGCAGCTGCTGGTCAACTTTGTGTGACCTGCTCTGCACCACTGACTGTCTGGATCCCAGAGAATAATTACATGTTGGTTTTCAGTTCATCATAAAACAGAATGTTGCTCCTAATGTAAACGAGCTTCAGTTCATCATTGAGGTCTACAAACTTTTTTTGCCTTGTTCTGTCTCACCTGTTTGCGAACTGCTATCTTTTGCCACAGCAAACAAGAAGCTGTGACCTACAGGCCTCTGCTGTGCAGTACAACGGAGCCATGTGCTGTCAGAGTATACATCTCATGGCAAAGGCTTAACGACCCCCTACTTCACCCCCCGCCTTCCTTCTCACAGGAATTTGTAAAGAAAACACAACAGCGGCAGGAGAGCTAGGACCAATGGCTGTAAAGTAAAGAGATAAAAGAGATGAGATTGGGCTTAAGATGGAGATGGAGGAGAAGGAGGGATTGTAGATTACAAAGAGAATCAGATAGGATGAGGATAGATGAGACAAGGAGCGAGCCGGGGATGGATGGTGGGGGGAGTGATGCTTCTCAGAACGAACGATATCTCTCCTCCCTCTAAAGCCGCCGTCTAATCATTTCATTCTTTGTTTGGCAGAGATGGAGGAGACACGCAGCTCTGACTGCCTCAGCACATAAAGGCAAAAGTTTAGGAGTTTTATACGTGGCACTGATGATTCTGTTCAGTCGAAAGATGGTACAAAACAGCAGAATGGTATACCAATAACATGACTATGTCTTTTGTAAATGTGTATATAAAGTACAGAATGGGAAATGGGGATATTTTTGTGGTTAGGACAGAGAATCGGTTTACAATGTTGGACAAAAATGAGTAATGACTTAAAAAGCCATAAAAGTGGCCTCATGTGAAAAGTAAATGCTGCCACTGTTGGTGGCAACATCAGCCATCCAGTGGTACCGATAACTGGAAATGAGTCTTTAAAGGGGCAGTATGTAACTTTTATTTAAAAACAAACAAAAAAAAAAGTATTTGTTGATACTGTCACTATGTTGTGATAGGATGGTGTGAGACAGATTATCTGAGAAAAAAAATCAAGCTCCTCTAAATTCTTCCAGAGCAAGCTACAATCAACCAATCGGAGCCAGGAGGCGGGTCTTAGTGCTGTCAATCAAGCCTGCATGTGCAAGAATGGCATATCACTCAAGTTTATGTGTGGGAAAACAGACAAGCGAGTTATTTTTGACAATATAGTGTACATGCATAAAAAAATTAAAAAAAAAAAGCCAGTTATTGAATCAGTGCCTGGTATCTGAGACCCAACTATGAGCCATGCTGCCTCCAGTGCTGCGGTGACAGAGCGGGGTGGGGATGGTGAACGCTGTGGGCTCACCGTAGAAACGGCTGTCAACTGTCCTCACTTAGACAGAGACATTTAGTATTTGAAAAAGCACTTGTGCGAGCTGAGCAGTGAAAACTCAGCTTTCAAAGTCTGGGAGCGCCGAAGCTGCTCTGTGGAAAATTGGACTTCTTCGTGCCAAGAGAATTTGTCTTGCCTGTGTAATGAGCTTTAAACGCTTAAAAATGAAGTCGGGCAAGGCAACAGTGTGCCACACTAGCAAGAGATATGCTAGGGGTGGCCTGCCATCTGTTAGCAGATCACTCTATCTGCAGTGATTCCTTATCAACAGGAGGCACAAACACCTCCTGAACACAGAATACACAAAACAGATTTCATGAACGTTTCTACAGTGGATATTTCCACTTTGTATTACTGATGGGCCACTTTATTAATGAAGATGACTTGCTAAAGTTCAAAGCAAATGTCAGAATGGGAAAGAAGGAGGATTTAAGTGACTGTTAAGGTGGCATGTTTGCTGGTGCAAAATAAGACGGTGCAGAATCAAACTAGTTCACACAAAAATGTCACAATTTGCACTGTAACAAAATATATCACCAGTAAGGTCCAGTTTATACAACTTATCAGCAAGAAAGGTTTTAGTGTTTAGTCACTCTATGCCAAAATTATTATAGACAACTAAAACTAACATAATAACAAAAACTTAAATTGAAAAAATATTTCTATTAACTGAAATATATAAAAACTATAACTAACTGAAACGATACCATAAGTTTATAAAGCTAACTAAAATATACTGAAATTATAGCTATAATATCCTTAGTTTTAATGTTTATGAGTCTATTTATTAGCCTTTTGATCTGATGTCAAATTGATTTTTCTCTTTTCCAGCTGTCAGCTGTCCATATATCTCACTTCTCCATTCTCCTCCCGGAGGCGCTGACGCTTTTATACGCAAAATGCCAACAGCAAAAGCTGGGAGAAAACAGCAGGGTGAGCTGCTGTTCAACAATAATAATACAGTTTCTAAAAATGGTATCTCCTGTTCATTACCAAAACAATGTAAACATAATCACAATGCAACATTTTGACCTTTTTGAATTCTGCACCTAAAATTAACCAAGGTATGAAAAAACTAAAACTACCACGATAATTAATAAAAACTAAACTAAAACTAAACAATATCTAACTAATAATAACTAATAAAAAAGTAGCTAACACACTGTAAAAACTGAATTATTCAACAGTTACAACAAAATCAAACTGCAATACAAACCCTCTGCTCTCAGCATTAATAAATCCCACAGCTTACATGAACTTTGACCTGAGTGAAGTTGCCCACCCGTCCCCCCCATCTTCTTCAAATCAGACAAAATTGGTGTCAAATGTTTGTGCTACGTTTGTGCAGCAAAAAATTCTCATTTGTGCTACTATCATTTGAAATATATTAAGAAATTTTGTTGCACAGATATAGTCACATTGATTGGCACCAATTTAGTCTAATTTGAAGAAGGTGGAGATGGGGGGAGAAGGGGGCATCGTTGACCTTTCATGACCTCTGGAAATATTTCTTAATATTTCTAAAATTATAGTGGCACAAACAAGAATTTTTGCTGCATATACCAGCACAAACTTTTGACACCATTTTTGTCCGATTTGAAGAAGGTGGAGGGGCCAACCTCACTCCGGTGAATTTTGTTGAGATTTGTGAGATTGACAAAGGAGGCGCGGCTGCAGACTGATTCCAGTATTATTGCTGACAAAGTGAAATGAGTGAGAGGCACACTATATTTTCTCTGTCAACTATTAACATCACTGGCAGAGAACATAAACCGAGCCTTCAGGTGGCTCAGTTTAACCTTGAGAAAAAGTCGGCGGTTGTTTGGATTCATGGCAGAATCATGATCACCTGCAGCGCTGGAGAACACGACGCTCAGCTTTGCTGGAGCCGCTCGGCATTTCTCAGCCGCTGCATTTATCTTTTAACCACCTGCAGATTCCCGCTTTTTAATTGGTTCCCGTTCCCTCTGGTTGGTAACTAATTTCAAGTAGCCAAGTGAATCACCTGCTCGGCGCCCAGCAGCAGGAACACACGGCTGCAGCAGAACATAGAGGAGCATTGAGCAGCCACAGAGCCAGATTGTTTCCCCCTGGAGTTAGAACGGAGCGCATCAAATAAAACAGAAATGCTTCCAATAGACTCAGAGTTATTCCTGGTGCTGCTCTGGATCTCTCTGTGGAGGGATTTATTATGTTTTGGTTGTTTAACACGTTTCAGATCAACTTCATGCTTTTGATTAAACCTTCTTTCCAACTTAAAGCTATAAATAACCGCAGAACAAACTGGCGTATCAAAGCACGCATCTGAGGCGTTTCCTTTTGATACAATATTTTAGTACATTTTTAAGTTGAGTAAAAATAACACAACAGCAGCTCAGGAAAATGAAATGCTTTTCTCCATGTGTTCTGTTTGCATTACCTGACTCTGAGCCTCGTCTATCCCTGACACTGATTGCTGCAACGTTCCACCTCCCTCCTGTCACGCTGCTTTCCTGAAACTGAAGTAGAGCTGCTTTGCTGTGAGCTGTTTAAAAGTCTGAAGTTGAGCAACTCATGCAGGAAAAAAATGAGCAGATAATTCTGCATTGGAAATGATTATTATTATTATTTTTTGTAATTGGTATGGTGTAACATCCTAATCTTAAACGATGTGTTTTCATTTGCTGTAAGCAGACGTTCATCATAATTAACAGGAATAAAGGAAACATCAGGTTGTGTATAATTAATCTACACAATATGTTTC
>NW_006800230.1:94833-109674 GCF_000485575.1 Poecilia formosa
CCTGAGCCTGACCTTTAACCTAAAGCCTAACCACAAAGCAGAACTCCTTCCTATGCAGCCTTGGCTTTGGGCGTTTTCTATTTTTTTTTTAAATTCCTTCTCACCTGATAATGTTTCATGTAGAAAGTGTAGCTAGCACCAATAGGAAACTAAAAGTAACACTGAGAAAGATGACATTTGAATGATAGAACATTTTACTTCTTTTCAAGAGAAACTAAAAATACAGTGATTTGCACTGCTGTGTAAAATAGATTTTTTTTTTAGCTTTACATAATGGTATAATGCTATTTCCTCATCAGAAACACACCTGGAGTTTTGCTTTGATTCTTTCATGAAGGTTTGAGAAATCCTTTAATCTCCACGGCAACCATCCAGCTGTGCAAAACGCCTGGGTGGACCTAGCTCCGCCTTCGAGACGCAGCTCCTCCTCTGAACTGCAGTTTCCAAGTTTCTGCCTCACACAGCAGCCCTCCCCTCAACTCCTCCACTCAGCTCCTTCAGACTAGCCAGCAGCAATTAGCAAACACCTGGTGGAACTGCACATCTGCTGAGCTCATTATAGGAGCAATGCTGGTAAAAATGTTGTTAAAAGGTTAATAGGGGAGCCATGTTGTGATGACTTCCTGAAGGCGGAGTTTCAGAAAGAGCAGGAGTTTCTTAAAGAGACAGAGACCCAAATTCAAGGCATTAAATTACAAAGTCAAATTTGATATATACAGCATTTCTAAAACAACTGAATGTGACACAGTTATTTGAATATGCTATAAAATGATAGTATAACATAATTATTTGTTAATTGTGCTATGAAATGGCCCTTTTTGCCTGGACATACGTAATACTGCCCCTTTAAAAGAACACATGAAACGTCTTGATCTCCTTCAGTCACATTTATGTCACTGTTTCCATGTTGCAGGTTTACAAATTGCATTTTTTCAGATGGCTAATGCTGAACATAAACACTGAAACAGGAAGTCAATTAGAATAATGATCTCTGAAGCTTTTAGAGACAAAATGATGGAGTATCGACCACATCCTTTAATCAGCAAGAGGCTAACAGAAGCAGATACGCTGCTGTTACTGGTGCTGTTGCTGAAGAAGATGCTGCGGCTGGTGGTGCTGCAGCTGGTGGTGTGCGACTGGTGGTGCTGCAGCTGGTGGTGCTGCGGCTGGTGGTGCTGTGGCTGGTGGTGCTGTGGCTGGTGGTGTGCGACTGGTGGTGCTGCAGCTGGTGGTGCTGTGGCTGGTGGTGCTGCAGCTGGTGGTGCTGTGGCTGGTGGTGCTGTGGCTGGTGGTGTGCGACTGGTGGTGCTGCAGCTGGTGGTGCTGCAGCTGGTGGTGCTGTGGCTGGTGGTGCTGTGGCTGGTGGTGTGCGACTGGTGGTGCTGCAGCTGGTGGTGCTGCAGCTGGTGGTGGTGCAGCGCTCCTCCTACAGTCTCATTGAATCTGGTTATCCCCATTTTGTCCCTGTAATGTTTAAATGACATTATAATGCATGACTAATTGCATTGTGGTGGACAATTTTATTATCCTGCAATATATTCTGGCTTTAATAATTTATTGGTGATATCATGTTATGTCTTTACTCTAAGTGCTTACGAACTCTCTCCAGATGAACCTGTCTGGGCTGCACAGCCAAGGATAGACGCTGTTTTCGGCAGCTGCATGGGAGCTAGACTGTCTCTGTTTGGGATTCCTTATCTTCAGTGTGAAACCTGTGTGTGGTCTCTGTCTGACACACACAGCCCACTCTGAGCCTGACTTGGAGCTTTAATCTGACCTCTTCTCCAGTATTTGACCTTGTGGCTATCATGTCACGCCCATGGTATGAAACAAACCTGACTGAGTGATTTTCACTTGACAGCGCCTGGCAATTCATTTTTTCCACAGCACAGAAATGGCATAATCATCAGTGTTGAGATGGTTTTCTTTTGACTGGCAATTTGTTTTAATGAGGGAATTCTGTATGAACCTTTAAACAAATTGTCGAGTCACTATTAAAACTGCACTATGCTGAAAAACCCCCAAGCTACTACAACCCTGGTAATGTGTAAAATGCCCCAGGTGGAATGAGGAAGTTAATCCACGGCTTGCTCTGCCACAGCAAAGGTCAGCCAGCCGAGCTGAGGAGTGTGTGTGAAATGATGGGGCAGCGTGTGCAACACCACACTCTAACTCACAGGGCTTCTGTCACATCTGCTTTCATTTGTTTGAGCACACATTGTGCAGAACTTGTGGAACCACAATGTGAACAGGCAAAGTAACAGATAACTCAGCTCTGGGACTTGATCCGTAGCTACACTGAAGCAGCGTAAAAATAACCACCTAATATTTCAGGGTGTTTTTTTTCTTCTGTTGAAATTCTCTGTCATGACATGGTTACTGTTGTTGACATGTTTCAGTTTGTAGTTTTATGTCGCCTTCATTGTAAATAACAGGGTCGTGCATCTCCAATATGATGCATATGTTGATACACATTTTAGATACTTTGACAGAAAAAAATCATGTGAAGCAACACAATTTGTCCTCTGATTCACTGATTTCAGAGTGTTGTGATCTGATGGGATTTGGTTTGACTCAATTGAGTAAAACAAAGCAAAGAAATGATACTGAGCAGTGGAGTATCTCAACAAAACAACAGCCCAGGTGCTTTTCAGATACACTGCGCTGGGCTGCCCAATAAGAAAATAAACAAGCACTAAAATCAAAATAATTCACTACAGACAGGCTACAGCTCCTCAGAATCCTGGCTACATTAATAACTCTGTGGGTATATAATCATATATGCTATCAAAATTTATCAATACAAACAAAACATGGATTTTATTCTGCAACCTATTAGGTTATGTCTTCTCACTTGAGTGGTAGTAGGCGTGCCAGTCAAGCTTTTATGAATGTTTGAATAACTGGGCAGCAAACAGACAGGTATGCAAACCAAACTTGTCATTTTATTTGATATCTTTTACTGAGGGAAGACACTGTGGTGATGGACAGCAGCCGTCAGTCAGAACGACTAACAGCCCTCGGCGTAATCACAGATTTCCAGCAAACACTTTAAACAAAGTAAGAAGATTAACACTTATAAACTTTGTAAGTATGATTAGAAAGACACCAAATATCGCATTAGGACATCCTTCATGGCACCTCGATATGGTTAAGTGACGTAGTTGCAAAGGGTCAATAAAGCCCTGGGCTGAACACACAGCCTTGTGGGATGCCGGTGTTGATGGAAAGAGTGGAGGAAGTTTGACTGCCTGAACTCACACTGTGCAAATCCAGTTGCATAGAGCATTGATTGGTTTTTCCAGATTGTCCTTGGGCGTGACTCTGTGTGTGTGCGTGCGTGCGTGCATGCGTGTGTGTTGTGTGTGTGCATGGTTGTTTATTCTAAGCATCTCTGTGTTGCCGTGGTGATTTGTCCTTGATGTACCTCTGCGACCTTGCAAGGACAAACGGGTACAGATGATGGGTGTATACTTTTCATTCTTATTTTTGCTCTTCTTCTTTTTCCTCCTCTTCTTCTTCTTCTTCTTCTTTTTCCTATTGCTATGATTAATCAATAAATTAACATAAAGTTTAGTTACTTAGCAACACAAAGCATACATAACAACTTACTTTGCAGCAGAATGCTGTAAAATTTGTCTCAAATCTCTTGACCACTGGGACTCAGCCATTTGCTAGAAGTAAACAGTTGCACTTTGCTGCACTGTGAGCAGTGAGTACTTTTCGCTTGAAATCCAGATGCTGAGTTTTAATTTTGATACTAAACGCCATGCGGCAGCCTCCTCTGAAGGCTTCCCAGCGGTCAGCATTCATTAACCTGCACAGTGTTCAGTCTTGCTCTGGTCTACATGGAGGCGGTTGCGGTGGTGGATTCCCACAGTGAAATACAACCAGCCTACTCAAACAGATTACCAGCTCGGCATGAGGAAGCTCCTCACTCAACCCATCCATCGCCTCATCCCTCCTGCAAATCTTTCCTCTCTGTCTATCTTATATAAATGTGCAGCCCATCACCCCTGACACACACAAACACACATTCTCGCTCCCTCGCTCTCTCCAAAACAAAGTTTCATTATCATTAGGGTCATATTGTGTGTGTGACTGTCAGTGTGTGTATGTGTGTGTGATAGAGAGAGGGAGAGAGGGAGAGAGAGAGGGGTGAACGGTAGGGAGAGAGGGAGGCTGCTTGTGACTGAGAATGTGAGAGAGGACAACACCGACGGATCGGTGGCAGAAAGCAGGAGGCGCTGCTTGCAGTCAGGAGGATGCTCCTCTGACATGCGGACTTTCTCTGACGCCACCGGCTCTACCTGACCGCCGACCAGCCCGCTCACACAACAGGGAGCTCGTGGTTTTATTTTCTCCTTCCCACAGTCTCCCCGCCGCCGCCGCCGCCGCTCTCTCTTCCCCCGGACCGGCTTCTATCGACATGCCGCCGGCTGCCCGCTCGGTCCGACTCCGCGGCACCTTGCCTGCGGTGCTGTGGGTCTGGCTGCTGTGGAGCAGCGTCTCAGCAGGAGGTAAGGATTTTTCTTTTTTCATTATTATTGTCGGATGCTGCTCTTTAATCCTGTTGTAGCAGTGTTTTTAAACTCCCATCATCTGTGTCTCGGATTGCGTCCAAGCAGATCGAGAGCAGCTTGAGTTCAGTTCTCGGCGCATCACCAACTCGCATTTTCTTTTTTTTTTTTTCTGGGCATCCCCGGCTTGTTTTCGAGTCAAATCGTGGGAGGTTTCGAGTGGATGGGGAGGGAGTCTGAAACAGACCTTTGAAGTCTTGAAATAAATGCAGGCTATTTACAGCGAGAGCGACTCAAACCACCGAGCGAATTTTATTATTATTCTTTTTTTTTTTTGGCACGAGCGGTCCGGGGATGTGCGCGCACGCTTCCCTTAAGCCGAGGAATGCGCGCGGAGCTGAGCCCACTCGTGTGCGTGGGAGCCTCGATCAGGCAGCAGCAGGGTGAATGCAGAGGAAGAGATCACCTGTCAACAGGCGCTGCAGTTAGACTGGCAGACTGAGCATCAGCAGGAAAAAATAGCAAAATAGAAGAACGAAGTTACACTTAATACCCACGAAGAGAAAATCTTTCCAAATACTTCTGTAGCTGCGTCTCCATTAAAAACTCGGCGAATTTTGGGAAAAACAAAACAAAACAATATTTCACATTTGCAGAAGAAACGCAATCAAAATCACAAGTGAATAAGTTTTCAAACGATAATTCATTATAAAAAAATGCTTTACCATGATCCTCCTACTTCCTGTCATCGTCTTCTTCGTCGTTTGCACCAGTGGTAATATCCAGTTGTTGATCGTGACTGGTGTGATGCGAAAATTGTGTTTCCATTGCAGTTTTGCGAAATGAGCCAATTTTTATATGGCCAATAAACCACCTAATCATAGCATTACATTTTTTTTTTTTTTACCAGAAACATTTTTTTTAAATTGGCGTCTCTGTTAATCAAATTTATTTTTGAAAAATAAAATTGCACAATCCTATGATCTATGGAAATGCAGCTAGTGACATGGAGGATGTTTGTTTGGCTTTCTGTTTTTAAGTGGCTCTTTGGACCTCTTAGTATATAGTTCTTAATTGTCATGAGGTGTGTTGGTTGGTGATGGTGAGGAGAGACGCTGAGACCCAGGTTATGGTGATGATGATGAGTTTAATGGAGAAAATGCTCACACAGTCCAAAACAGGCGGCACGGTAGAGAACTAGCACACAGCTAAATACCGGTAGCTACTGAATGACAGGACTGAAAACGAGAGCTGACACTACCAGGACTATACAGTTCTACTGGCAAGAAAACGTAAGACAAACTTAGCCATACGTAAGACAAGGACCCGATGAAGAACACAGACAACAGGTGAGACTAAATACACACGGGGTAATCAAGGGAATGAGACACACCTGGGAGACAATCAACGGGGAGGACAGGACAGAGACTCACATGGAAACAGAATCACACAGAAAAACTCAAAACTAAACACACAGAAACACGGACCATGACATTAATAACATGGGAAAAATTTATAAACCAGCTAATATTTTTACGCATTGAATTTCCACAACAGAATGTCACTAATAGAACCAGCAACATGTTTTTATGTCAGTTTTTCTTGTCATTGGATTGAAAAGTGTCTTCAGTATATTTTCCATTGAAAATCAACATCAAGCAGAAGAAAATGTATTTATCCTCTTTTCGTAAGTGTTTTGTCTGTTCTTTATTTACATATTTAAGCTAAGACAAAGTAGTGGGTATTTAATATTGACAATGCATTTCCAGCAGCAGATGTTCATCAGAATTATAAGTCGTCTTCTTTAGATTATAAAGGTTGCAGATTCATGTTGGAATCCCACCTTGCTGATGTGGAGGTGGATACATGACGTCCTTGTTCACAGCTTTCCTTTTTGGATGCAACATTTCAATAAGAAAAATGCAAACAAACGCATGAAATGGTAATGTTTAGGAAAGTTTGCTCTGCTGAGCATTTCCTCCTGGTCAGCTGAGGCGATCAAAATAACTTCTGTTGATACAGTTTTCTTCATCTCTAACTGGGGCATCCCTCCGGTCTGGAGCCAAACTCAGGCTCTGCAACTAGCATGATTACAGCATGCTGGGGATGATGGTTGTGACACAGTTATGGAGAAAGTGTTTTATGCAAAGGAGTCTTTTGCTGTAGCCTCATTAAAGATTTGTGGTGCATGATCATTGTGGTTCAAGCTGTAATCATTGAGGACAGCAGCATATTCTCCACAAACAGATCCGTTCTGCCTCTGATGCCAGTAAAGAAACACTCAAACAGACGTTGGATTGTGACATTGTTGCTTGCAACTCTTTTAGACCTCTGGTACGATCATCTACATCAGGTGTGGTTATCCACTGCAACGGGTCTCGATATCTTGTTGGTATACCTCTATTGTATTCATGACAGTTGAAAACAAAGACAATTTTTTGCAATCTTAACATGCGCAACAAATATTGTGATGATGACATATGGTGACGGAAGTTCATCTGTTGTTATAAACTCTTACTCTCCGTTTTTGGCATGAGCAAATACTTGTGGATGCAGCTAACCAAACAAAGGTGATAGCAGCTGCATCTACAAAAAATAAACACAAGCAGCATATTCATTTTTGCGTATGACGTTAACGCTGAATTCATGTTGAATTTTGCATGCCTTATCTACCACTGTGGCCAGAGGTGGGCCAAGGTGCAGACAATGTCCATTTGTGACCTACACTGAGGTTCAGGATTGATGTATTTTTCAGTGGAACATCACTTCAAGTTATTTGGGGTTGATGAGCCTATTTGCAGATTTTGTTTTATACATCATATCAAAACTATGTGAAACAAAATGCAGCTTGTGAAGCTGATATATGTAGCTGTGATGGTGTTTGACATGCTATTGGCTGTTTACAAAGCAGCAAATTCAGGTGTGCCATTCATTTCATTTTCCTTGGTGTTAATTGGCTGCTCCTCAGCAGATATAAGGAAGACCATATGGATGTTAGGTTCTGTTGTAGTACTAAGGGTTTTTTTTCCACTGTCCTTATTAATGCATATTGTATATTTGATGTGTATTAGAAAGAGTCAAGTATTCATTTTTCAACTACTTGTGTGTGGGTGTTGTCTCTAACCTGGAGGTCAACTACATACATGATAACCAAAAATTATGGCTTTATTTCAAAATCTCTGAGTTGGTAACAAAATGCATGACTTTTCAGGTCGACATACTTATAATATCTGACTTGTCAGTTTTGTCATTTTTGAGGTTTGTAGTGTTGATTAAAGACAATACAGGGAGATGTGCTTTGCTGTCCAAAAAAAAAGAAAGAAACAAAAACAAAAAACAAATTCACCTTGTGGACTTATTGTGTTAAAGTCATCAAACTTTTTTATGTTGATCTAAATGTGTTCTAACATGAAAGCCTTTCTGTCTCCGTGGGGCACAAATATGATGTGACACAGAGGCCCTTTCCTCTTAGCCACCTGGAAAGATGAAAAAAATATGGCTTTCAAATCAGACAGATGTACATTCATGTTCATAGGATGGTAAATTACTACTTTGTGTAAAACAATTGGGTCTGTGTGAGAGAAGACTGGCAAACAACCCAGGATTACATTGTTACCATGAAGAAAAAACCCAAAACAAAACAATGACTTACCAACCAGTCAGTTTGGGAGGCATGTCCTACCACCACAAATGTAGAACTGAGTTTACTGAGCCAGCCACATGCTTTGGTCAGATGGGTCTAAGATTTAGTTAAAAGACGATATGTTGACAAGTCACGTTATGCTAACCAGGGCTCTAATGGTTCATCGACTTATTTGAGTACCTTATTAAAATTTCTCAATTTTAATAAGGTAAAATAAGGTAAGCATAGAGGCAGAAAAACGATCTGCCTCTATGCTTCTCTAAATTATGTTTAACTATTTAGCACACTGTGTCAATCAGTGAGCTAAAGTGTGCTAAGTACTATTAGCTCAATGTAGAGGGACCAAACGTCATCGTTTTTCAGGGCGCCAATTCTTGAGAAACTTCCCTAACTTGTTCTATTACGAAATCAACTACAACTGATGTCTGACAAAGTAATGAAGTCGTCTTACATCCTACAGAGTTCACATATACGAGCTTCCATGTTGCTCCAAATGAAACCAGGAACACAGTGGGCTTTATGATAGAAATGATTTTAATGAGATTGACTACTACTTCCTTCTTGCAATATTACATATATGTTTAATATGCTGGTCATCGCATCATGACTTTTATACATAGATATAGAAAATACATCATAATCAACTTGCTTTGCTTTTACTGAACAGAACTTTATTAAAGGTATTTATAGTAGCCTATTGATTATGATGTTATGCAGCTCATTTGGTTTTATTTGTGTATTTAGGTGAAACATTTCATAGACAGAGGTAACATGTTCACTGCATTTGCAATAAAAGACACGAGTCAAAAATAAATAAAAGACCAATTAATAACTTCATGTATGAAATACATTTGAATTTATTTCAAATTAAATTCAACTCTTGTTGGACAAAATTATGGAACTGTATGGGGTGTGGTAATATAGGCTATTAAATCTTTAAGTGCTTTCTATGACCACACACTGTGCACTACAAACAACAATGCAGCTCTGTGTCTCTGCTCAGAGCTGCATTGAATGCACATAACTTTCAATTTCAGGGAATGTCATCATTCAGTTCTTTTAGTTTTAATTTCAACACCATGTGAGTGAGCTGTCACACAGCCATCAGTCATAACTTTCCTCCTGCGCCTTTCAGTAATTCCCTCGTTGAACAAACGCTCCCGTGTGAACCGGCCTCTGTGAAGCTGAGCTCTTAAATCATGTCTGCCTGGGGGGAGCTGCCTCTGTGCCCTGATGATGCACAAACGTGTCAAAGTTTCAGCCGAGAAATCATCGATATCTTCTCAGCCAGGCATCAGCCTACTTGTTAATCCACGCCACTTCATTGTTGACGCGCGGCGGTTCGATCTACACGCGCTCTGTCCCTGCGTCTTGCTCTGCATCGCTGGGTTCATCCCACCGCCGGCGTCTGGGCTTAATGAGCTCCTCCAGCAGAGACCCGATGTCATCCAGCCGGTTCAGGGAACGTGTCTGTGTGTGTGTGTGTGTGTGTGTGCGTGTGTGTGTGTGTGTATGTGTGTGTGCGTGTGTATGCATGTGTTTGTGTGTTAAATTTGCACGTTGTTGACATGAGCATGAAGTTGGGGCCCGATCGCTGCTTGCTCTGATTTCTCAGGGTTAGAGCGATAATGTTGTATAGAAGGCAGCCTGATGATGGGTGAGCGGACAAGAGAAAGCAGATCTAGCTGCGGTTTGGATCCGGTGAGCAATGTGCAGCAACGTGCAGCAACGTGCAGCAACATGCAGGCTGCCCCTGGAACTGTTGCACATCCTCTCCAGCAAAAAGAAGCAAAAGCTCACCCTGCTCCTGATCCGCCATTCTCCTCTCATCTCATCACCTTCGCTCTGGTCTTCAGCTTCCTTCCTCTGGTTCTTCTTCATCCTCTGTGCTCCACCACATCCCCGCCTCCCGTTTCTTGTGAGCTGAGAGGAAAAATAGAACTGAGGGGAGATTGTCTCTTCTGCTTGACTAACCCGAGCCTTATTACACAACCAGATCCCTAGGCTGCGAACTTTTGAGACTACATTGTGCCAAGTAAGCATCAGAAACAGGCAAAGAAACAGAGCTGTAGAAGAAACATGAAGGCAGGTTTGAGGGAGGAAAGAAAGAAAACAGGGTAGAATATGAAACATAAACCTTCAGTCTGTCACTGCTGATGCTGTGTTTATATCATGCACACAGCCAGTCACACGTACAACACATAGTAGAGGCTCGTAGTTGTGAATTTTCAAAGTTCTTTACAAATTAGGATCTGTGGAAAGTATTTGTATTTAGTTCCCCTTTATTAAATAAAATCCTGTGCAAACAGTGGCCTTCAGGAGTCAGTAACAGAGAAGTTTAAAACAAAATCCCATTAGTCTGTCATCTGAAAACTAGACAAAAGCAAGGCACAACTGAAAATTACGACAGCGTATTAGGTCCACTCTAGATAGAAGGGAAAACCTTGGAAAATTCAGAGTTTAAAAAGTCAAAAAAATTGCTAGAAAATAAAAAGAAAAAACTCTGAAATTTTGAGGCTAATCTCAGAAATATTCTGGAAAAGACTTGAAGTTGTACGTTTCAAAAGAGAGCAGGCTCTCTTCAAAACCGTTTCACAGTGGAAGCTTTTGTAGCTACAAACATTTTAGTAAGGGTTTGTTGAACCAATTCTCCTCCAGTATCCATTGTCCTCAGTTTCTTAAGTGTAAATATGTCACCCACACATTGCAAATAATTCAATTTTGAAGTTCACCATATTGAACATTTTCATTTTTCAGCTTAAATGGAATGGTTTTGTTTTTGCATATTTGGTCGGCATTAACAACAGAGTGGAAGCCAAAGTAATGTTTTGGTTTCTTAAACTACTCATGTCTTCTGTAGAGCAGAACCAGGTGAGAACAGCTGCTGTAAATCACGTCTGATGTGACTGAGGTTCAGGAAGCAGAGTACTTGTGCCGAGTAGCAGGTTGGATGAGTGTGTTAATGGGAAACATTGTAAATAGACTGTGAAAAGCTTTTAAAAACACCCACAATTGTTAAAAGTCAGATAGGCAAAGCTGTATTCCAACTGAGAACAAGTGAAAAAAAAACAAACAAAACGGTTTTAGAGATAAATTTCCATAATGTGATTTTTTGTTGTTGTTTAAAATGGCTAAAGGGTCTACCAAGACAAAAGCAGGCAGCTGTGACAGAAACCATCAGGAAGTTGTCCTGATTCCTTTTTAATCAGGTCCTGCTGCAGGTGGGCTCAGAGGGTTTTAACCTTTCATTTCTCACAGAGCCCCCAAGAACAGAAGCTGCTCATTAGCATGCTTATTCAGGCCTCTGTGTTCCTAATGAAGAACTTATGCTGTGGTTTTGGATGAGGCATAAAGCGGCAGAGTAGATTTAAACGACTGCTGCTGATGTTTGTCAGGTTTTCGCCTAATAACTAAAGATGATCTGCATGTTTTATTAGTGCATACAATATTTTCATTACTATTGTGTTCTGAAGGTTTGTGGACCTGCAAGTGTTAAGAATCTAACAGGAGACTCTAGAACANAGCAACGTGCAGCAACATGCAGGCTGCCCCTGGAACTGTTGCACATCCTCTCCAGCAAAAAGAAGCAAAAGCTCACCCTGCTCCTGATCCGCCATTCTCCTCTCATCTCATCACCTTCGCTCTGGTCTTCAGCTTCCTTCCTCTGGTTCTTCTTCATCCTCTGTGCTCCACCACATCCCCGCCTCCCGTTTCTTGTGAGCTGAGAGGAAAAATAGAACTGAGGGGAGATTGTCTCTTCTGCTTGACTAACCCGAGCCTTATTACACAACCAGATCCCTAGGCTGCGAACTTTTGAGACTATATTGTGCCAAGTAAGCATCAGAAACAGGCAAAGAAACAGAGTTGTAGAAGAAACATGAAGGCAGGTTTGAGGGAGGAAAGAAAGAAAACAGGGTAGAATATGAAACATAAACCTTCAGTCTGTCACTGCTGATGCTGTGTTTATATCATGCACACAGCCAGTCACACGTACAACACATAGTAGAGGCTCGTAGTTGTGAATTTTCAAAGTTCTTTACAAATTAGGATCTGTGGAAAGTATTTGTATTTAGTTCCCCTTTATTAAATAAAATCCTGTGCAAACAGTGGCCTTCAGGAGTCAGTAACAGAGAAGTTTAAAACAAAATCCCATTAGTCTGTCATCTGAAAACTAGACAAAAGCAAGGCACAACTGAAAATTACGACAGCGTATTAGGTCCACTCTAGATAGAAGGGAAAACCTTGGAAAATTCAGAGTTTAAAAAGTCAAAAAAATTGCTAGAAAATAAAAAGAAAAAACTCTGAAATTTTGAGGCTAATCTCAGAAATATTCTGGAAAAGATTTGAAGTTGTACGTTTCAAAAGAGAGCAGGCTCTCTTCAAAACCGTTTCACAGTGGAAGCTTTTGTAGCTACAAACATTTTAGTAAGGGTTTGTTGAACCAATTCTCCTCCAGTATCCATTGTCCTCAGTTTCTTAACTGTAAATATGTCACCCACACATTGCAAATAATTCAATTTTGAAGTTCACCATATTGAACATTTTCATTTTTCAGCTTAAATGCAGTGGTTTTGTTTTTGGATGTTTGGTCGGCATTAACAACAGAGTGGAAGCCAAAGTAATGTTTTGGTTTCTTAAACTACTCATGTCAGGTGGGAACAGCTGCTGTAAATCACGTCTGATGTGACTGAGGTTCAGGAAGCAGAGTACTTGTGCCGAGTAGCAGGTTGGATGAGTGTGTTAATGGGAAACATTGTAAATAGACTGTGAAAAGCTTTTAAAAACACCCACAATTGTTAAAAGTCAGATAGGCAAAGCTGTATTCTAACTGAGAACAAGTAAAAAAACAAAAACAAAACGGTTTTAGAGATAAATTTCCATAATGTGATTTTTTTTTGTTGTTTAAAATGGCTAAAGGGTCTACCAAGACAAAAGCAGGCAGCTGTGACAGAAACCATCAGGAAGTTGTCCTGATTCCTTTTTAATCAGGTCCTGCTGCAGGTGGGCTCAGAGGGTTTTAACCTTTCATTTCTCACAGAGCCCCCAAGAACAGAAGCTGCTCATTAGCATGCTTATTCAGGCCTCTGTGTTCCTAATGAAGAACTTATGCTGTGGTTTTGGATGAGGCATAAAGCAGCAGAGTAGATTTAAACGACTGCTGCTGATGTTTGTCAGGTTTTCGCCTAATAACTAAAGATGATCTGCATGTTTTATTAGTGCATACAATATTTTCATTACTATTGTGTTCTGAAGGTTTGTGGACCTGCAAGTGTTAAGAATCTAACAGGAGACTCTAGAACAGGCTGAACTGAACAAAGCCATATCTTTTCAAAGTCACAACATCCAAAATGAAAACTTGGGCTTATAATAAAAAAATTGTCAGGTGTTTCATATTTTTAGTTTATGCATTTGTTTCTTTTCCAGCTTTATTGTTTATATCATGCTCTGCATCTGCAATATTTATGGTTTTGAACTATAATATTTATTTTTATATTTATTTTATTTCTAACTTAATATATTTGTAATACACATGTATATAAGCTCCAGTGTTAGGATAAGGTTCTTTTATTTATTTTTTATTTTTTTTGGTCTTATCAAAATTGGTTTATTTCACAAAACTGCAACGGAAACATCTGATCAACAACGGGATGTTGCTACTGATGCAAACCATGAAGGAAGGAGTTGGAGGATCATAGTGCATAGTAACTTTAATGACTTATCGCATGAACCAATTTATTCATATGTGATTTTAATTGCGTCCCTTATTTAATGAAGGTAAATCCTGATGGTATTTTTCTCTAAATCGACACTAGTGAAATATTGACGAAGTTTCGCGTTCGTTTTTAACAGAAACGCAGCCTGTGTGTGTGCTTGGTGTGAGCTACCTGCAGCTGTATGAGTGTTTAGATGTTTCTCACTCAGTCCCTGCACTCATTAGGATCAAAGTAACGGCTGCCGCCTCGTCAGTCTGACATATGGTCGGAACCAGTAACAAGCAGGTCGGTGGAGTTTTGGGGTCTTGATTTACACACTGCCTGGTTTGAGGTGTTGAAGCTGACCTCTCTGGTGTTTAAGCAGCGTCTGCAGCTCTTCCTGGTGTGGACGTCTCCACCCTGGCGGCTCACCTTTGTGCAGCAGCAGTTCTGCTTATCTAAAGAGTCCAGGTGTGTGTGTGTGTGTGTGTGTGAGAGAGAGCGGCGCGGCTGACGCTCAGCAGGATCGTTGGCTGGATGCGTCAGTGCCTGGGATTATCCTCTCTAGGATGGCTGCCGGATTGCGCAGATGCTGCTGACACTTCGCTACAATAGAAGCAATTAACTGAAGCTTAACTTTGTTTATGTCTGTTTTAGACCACGGCTGTTTGTGTAACGCTGACCTCAGGTGACAATAGACATTAAATTGTGACGCCTATTGGCACCTTAGGTACAAATAAATATCACCTTATTTGTACTGTTAAGGAAGATTTCTCTGAATTAATTAATTTTGGAAAAAGTTTGGCTCTCTCTCTTCCTTTATGATCCTGGTTTCCCCCGGCGGCGGGCCATTATAGATGGAGGAGTGCATTTCTGACAAAAAAAAAAATTCTCAGAAATTTGCTATTAAAAACCTGGAAATTTCTAAGTTTGAAAAATCAAAAATTTGCGAGAAAAAATCTTCAATTTTGAGATTAATTGGAGA
>NW_006800230.1:109684-163073 GCF_000485575.1 Poecilia formosa
TCTGCGCCGGAGACGCCGCCCGCCGGACCCGCCTCCTCGACTCCGGTTTCTGCGCCGGAGACGCCGCCCGCCGGACCCGCCTCTACGACTCCGGTTCCTGCGCCGGCGGAAGAGACCGCCGGACCCGCCTCCACGTCTCCGTTTCCTGTGCCGGAGACGCCGCCCACCGCGGTCCAGGCTCCGCCTCTGGTGCTGTGGGCGGCCCCGGACTGGTTTTCCCTGTTCTGGACTGTTTTCTGGACGCATAAAATTACAACAGAAACTGCAGAACAACAGAGACATACATTCATTTATCTGACATAGATGGAAGAAAAGAAAGAAAGAAAAGCAAAGACGTCTTTGGAGAATTGCGAGAGCAAATCTAATTTTTTACTTCTGTGTAGAAAGTTTTATAGTGAAGGAGTATTCTTATCTTTAATTTATTCAATGAAGGCATATCTTTGCTCATCCAACCAGGAGCCATCTCTGACCCTCTCTAAAGCCAGGAGCTCCTGCTGTTTTACGGCTTTTCACAGATGAGTGTGAAAAGCTACAACTTCTCCTGTATTGTTTCCCACACAGACAAATGGCAGTTCAAACGATCCTAGCAAACCATCTGCTGTAACTACAGGTAACATAAAGGTCAATAGGCCAGAATACGTTACTGATTTTAAAACTATAATGAGGCTATTTGAATAAAGACATGTTAAGTTTTAAAACTAGCTTATTTTAAATGTATTTTCTTAACAGTACCTAAGGTGATAGGTATCACGTTTCTACTGTATCATCATGATTACAGAGCTAAAATGTGTCATCTTGCATTTTTGTAGCATGCATCGATGTGAATGCCATGGCCATTTGCTTCTTAAATGTCTGCTGAGTTTCAGAAACCTTCGCCTTGAGCCGCCTCTGTTCCAAAACGACAATTAGGACAGACGTCTGAATTTCACTGCAATTCCAAACTAACATGTCGCCATAAACCCTGTAGTCATAGTTAACTGTATTTGTCTTTGGAAGCAGTTTTTACATCATAGCTGTGATGCTGAGATTTCATTCGCCTCCTGCATCTGTTCAAACAATTAAGCTAAGTTTACGTCTAACAGGTTATGTGTTCCCACTGCACTAACAGCTGAGACAAATCATGGTCTTTATTGATATAATATATCATGTTGGTAGTTTGTATTGTAGATTTCGAGGTGATGTTTGATATAAAGCAGATTGTAAATATAGATCCTCTGCATGTACCTTGGAACCAGTAACCGGCCCATGCCTTGGTGTCAGATAGACCTGCTGTGGCTCTTTGCCTTTTGTATAAAAGTAAAACTAATAGAGCTGCAAAACAGTAAAACGATTCTATAAAACACAATATAGTTTAATGAGCGACATCGAGGTTTTAGAGCCGGTCAGTGAGTAGAGCTGCATGTTTCATTCAGGCTGCGAATGACTGGAGACTGGATGAAGTGATGACAAGACGTGAAGGAAGAGTTTCCTTCTTCAGTCGGGGGCAAAGTGTTGAAGGAGGCGTCGACTTCATTATGTCATCATGTGTTAATAATAGCATTAATTCAGTGTATCTGGAAAGTATTCACAGTGCTTCACTTTTCCACATTTTTTTGTTATTATTCCAAATTGAATTGAATCAATTTATTTTCTCAACATTCTCCACAAAAACACCCAGAGAAGCCGACCCACAGCATCACAGACCTTCTACCATACTTCACAGTGGACATGAGGCGTTTTCCCACGTCAATACATTTAATGATGTAGCTGGACACATCGTTAAATGTGTCCAGCTATGTGACTTAGTGACCCAAGTCATGCAGACTTGGGTCACTAAGTCTCCATGACTTAGGGTCACTAAAAACAGGGTTTTTAAGGTAATCAACAACTGCGATGTCTGTGATGGCGCAGAGGAGCCATTATAGATGGAGGAGTACATTTCTGACAAAAAAAAAAATCTCAGAAATTTGCTATTAAAAACCTGGAAATTTCTAAGTTTGAAAAATCAAAAATTTGCTAGAAAAAATCTTCAATTTTGAGATTAATTGGAGATTTTCAATTCTTATCTAGAAAATGTGAGTTTACTCTTTTTTTCTCTATCTACGCTGCCATAGATGTATGATTTTAACATGGGATTTTCCTCTAAATTAATTCACCTTTTTATCCTCTGACCTTGTGAAATATCATACAATGTTAAGTCTAATTACCTCAGAAGTTGCCATAGTTTTTAAGTTTCAGATACTACAGTGGCATGCTTTGTCTCCAACATATCCACCATTTCTGTAGCTCATTAGCTGATGGAGCCAGTAGTAAGACCTCGTCCCTGGTTCTGTGTCCGCTCAGCTGTGATGCCTCTGTTATGTAAATGTCGTATTTTGTGATGATCATGCAGCTCTGTGTGGCGGGCGGCGCTGAACGCTCGCGCCCACAGCCAGGGACAGAAAGCCAGACAGCAAGGAGGTTTGTTTTCCAGAGACCCTGTGTGAGGAGATGTGATGTTTTTTTTGTTCTTTCACATTTGGACAATTTATCATAGAGGAGCACAATGGCAGAAAAAAAAGTGTCAAACTGTTGGTGAGAAATCGTTTTATTACATTTTGAATAAGCAGTTGACAAACCAGCCAGTTATTACCAGCTATATGGCTGAAGTGTGAAACTTTGAGCTCAGACACCACAGATCCACTCAGAGCAGCGCTCTGGGTTTCTCAGACAGAGGGCTTCTCTTCCTGTAGTTGTTCCTCATCTTTGCTGCTCCCTCTCATGTGTCCTGACATAAATATTTTTGTTCTCCATCGCTTTCTGTCAAATTTTCATATAAATCTTTGCTACTATAAAACTTGTTGCTGCTCTCTTGTCCGCAGGAAGCCATTCTCATGGTACGTTTATCTCTGGTCTGTGTTTACCTCACTCTATCACCCCCTGGCTTGGAAACCGTAGGTGCTATGTAAGGGTTTGGCTATTTAAACTATAAAATGTTTAGTTTAATTCAGACACTCACAACTGGTAACTTGAAACAGACATTTTGATGAGTGAGACCACTGCTTTGTGAGATCTGAAGGACTTAATGAGGTTTGGTATTAAATCATTTTCTTTGCCTTTTGTGACTTTATGCAGTTATAAGTGCCTGAATTTCATAGATTGCTGTATTTTGTTGTTTGCTTGTAAATGTTTGTGTTTCTGTTGAAAATGTGTGCAAGACTTTGATATTTGGCCAAAGTCGAAAAAGCACAATTTCACAATTGCATTATAAAACAAATGCAATTAAAATCACACGTGAGTAGCTTGTTCATGGGACAAGTTGTGAAAAAACACGCCAAACCATCATTCTCCTACCACTTCCTGTCAGTCTCTTTGTCATCTCCACCAGTGGTAACATCCGGTTGTTGGTCACATGTGAGATGTGAAAGAAGTGTTTCAATTGCAGTTTTGTGCAATACACTAATTTTGATACTGCCAAAAAACCTGACTCATGTTAGCCCCAAAACTTTATATCGAAAAACAAAGATTTTTTTTTTAATTGGTGCATTTCTATTAAGCAAATTTGTTTTTGAAATGTCAAATTGCGCCACTTTAAGGTCAATGGAAACGCAGCTAGAGATTGTGCTGTTTGTCATGGATGTCTCTGTCTTTGGGGATGATTGGCCAGCTTGTCTCTGATTGGCTTAGATGCCATCAAATCTCTATGTAAGACTAATTACTTGTCAGATCTGTAACAAGCTGACGGCAGGGAGATGAAGTAAGTCCTATTTTTGCCTTATTCCTGTCGAGAATCGGTTACCCATTTACTAATCTCTGTTTGATTTTTTTTTATTTATTTATTTTAAATGGAGTTGTGTGTTTTATTATGAGCTATGTGGGAAGGAGAACACAGGAGTTTATGGGAAACCATAAATGTTTCTTGCTCAACAGAGGTGATGGACTTGAACGCCACTCTACGGCCGATCAAGAGAGAGAGTCCAAACCGCAGCCTGCGGTCATTTGTCTGACTGGCACACAAACACATCATCTTATTAAGTCCTTCACAGCACGGAGGCACAATCAAGTGTGTCAGACGCCAAGCCTTTTTAAGAAAAGGTTAATATTTCAGTTCCCGTTTGCTTCAAAGCTCACACTAAGCCACCGCTACCCATCTGCCTCTGATACCAGGACGGAGCTGGAGAAGCTCTGGAAGCTTTCCACAAACTGTGTCTGTGTGATAATCCACGGCGCTGGCAGAGACGCTGATAGCCGCGCCTGTCACGCCGTCGAGTCGGTACGTTTGTACCCCTGATGGAGCCGAAAGGAGCAGCGTGGAACGAAGATGGGGTGTGTGTGGTTTTCTGCTGGCCGGCCTCAGCCTGGGCTCCATGCTTCAGACATGCTGGGGAGGCTGGACGCTTCGCTGTTTGATTGATTGATTCCTGTCACGGGGGGCTGGGGGAGTGCATGGATTCTCACAAAAAGCAAAGCCCTGTGGTGCATTTGAAAATTTCTGGTCCAAATGTTTCGGCACGGGGATGAATATTAAATGTGATAGAGACAGAGAGAGAGAGAGAGAGAGAGAGCTGAATCCCCCAGCAGGATGACGGCTGCCACTCAGGCTCTGCCATAGTGGAATGTTGTTATGTCAGATTAAGAAACTGTTGCAGTTACATAGAAGAACCCAGCAAAAAGCTTTGGTTTGTGTTTGACAGTTGATCTTTAGAAAATATGAAATATGTTTTTGCTCCATGACTCTGAGGGCAAACTCATGTCAGTGAGTCAGATTCTGGGGAACAGGAGGAAAAGTGGGGCTTTCAATCAGAGTTGTCCATTTTTTTCCATAAAGCACTTTGATGATCAAGTAATTTCACTTATATATATATTTTTTTATTTCTTTAAAAATAGAATGTCAAAGTATTTGTACCCTTCCCAATGACCAATTAAATAATCTTTACTGGCATTGCAACATTACAAGCTTTCTTGAAATAGCTAAACAACTTTTTAAAGTTTCCATTTGTATTTTGCAGATGAATCAAAGCCTTTCTGGTTGGAACGCCTCCTTCTTATAACACTAATATTTAATGTTTGTGATTGAAATATGGCAAAATGGGAAAATGTTTGAGTGGTCTGAATATTTTGTAACCATTATAAACACCAACGTTTTCAGAGTTTTTTTTGCTCAAGGGGCAGTATCATGTAAAATTAACTTTACAACATGTTATAATGTTATTCCCTCATCAAAAACATACGCGGAGTGTTGCCTTGATTCTTTCATGCATGTTTGAGAAATCCTTTAATCTCTATGGCAACCATTCAGCTGTGCAAAATGCCTTGATGGACCTAGCTTCACCTTTGGGGATGAAGCTCTTCCTCTGAGCTGCAGGTTCCAAGCTCACAGAGCAGCCGTACTCTATGCCTCTCAGCTCCTTCAGACTAGCCAGCAGCAATTAGCTCAAAGTCAGTCCTAGGGCCACCAACGGCCCCCATGCCACAATTTGGCAATCTGTTTTTTTAAAGATATAATTATTCTATATGTGAACTTCTGGTATTAAATCTGTAATGTATTCCTTCTCATTATTTCACCATTTAACCTCTTAATCCACACCGGAACGCCTACGTGCCATTTTTCCATTGTACTTTCCGGGGCTGAGATATAAGGGTTTAAACTCTGCCAGTGTCCATTATGACACTTTTATTGGGCAGCCTAGAGCCCACCCCCCTTTTGATGGACACCGCATTCAACCAGCAGTGTTATGAAATGGCTTTTCCCGAGCCAATAATATCCAGAGAGCGACTTGACATGCCTGTATTCTTTCTGGAATATTTCTGACTGGTCAACTTGGAGACTAAATCTAAAGCCATCGATGTGTAGCCAACACATGTCCTGTCATAAATAGAAAAGGCATTTTGGGGTTTGTTTTGATTATTTTTGGTAATTCTGACCTGAAACAAGACAAGGTTGGTTTGATTTAACTCCGGACAGTGAGAAAAAAATGTGCCTTTGTCTTCCTTTGGTGTATGTAAACTTCTGGTTTCAACTGTATGTTCCTCTTTCACCTTTTTGGCATGAATGATGCATCAGGGCTACTACACACCTGTGAAACACGACAGCATAGTGCATTAGGGACATTGCAGATTAAAGAAGTACATTTCTGCCAAAACCACTAAGACATTTTGAGATTACTTTCATAAATGGTCTAGAAAAAACAAGAAAATTTCTGTGCTTGAAAAGTAAAAAAAAAAATAAAAATCTATAAAACCTCAGAAATTTTCTATGAAAAAACTTGGAAGTGTCTTGAGTTGGACAAGCCAAAAATCTGACTTTTGGAGATTATCTGGAATTTACACGTTTTATTCTAGAACATTTCTGAGATTAATCTCAAAATTTCAGAGTTTTTTTGGCAGAAGTGTAATTTATTTCTTCTGTCTTCTGTCTCTAATACGCTGTCGTAGTGACAGCACCTCGTTCCAAAACAAGTGACTTTTAAAGAACTTCAGGGTAAACAGCAAATATGCTAAACGTTTCTCAGGAGACTGCTCTTAACGAAGAGTGGGAGCCATTTTATGTTTGATCTACACATCCACACAGCGAGCTGTTGATTGGACCGGATGGTTGAGTGAGTTGAATGCGCGACGTAACATCAGAGCAGAGTGTGTTTTCTGTGACTTTAAAGCCAGCCAGTCGGCCCCGAGGTTGGCTGGTTAGTCCTGATTTACTTTCAAGAGTTTCTGAAGGGCCCCCGTTAGATGTGCTGCTGCCACGGAGGAAATAAATTTATAACAGCAGAAAACAAGGTCATCCAGTCTCTGGATGTGTTCGTAGCTGAAATGAGGCAGAGAAGAAACCTGTCACACACGATGAGCTCAAAAAGATGAAAATGCTAAATGTCAACGGAATTGATTCTGAAGCTCTGAAGAACCTGACAGGATAAACTGCGAGTTGGTCGGAAAAAAGTGCCACTAATGTGTGCCGCAGTTCTTTACTTTTCAGTCAGACGGCAGAAAAACCTTTGAAAAACTCTGGGTTTTATTTCAGTATACAGAGGCTTTCACCAAGAAGTGTTCCCAAGACTGAGCAGCAGGCACGTGCAGAGGGGGGGGGCTGGGGGTGCTTGAGCACCTGCCCTTTTTGCTTCTTGCCCCGAAGTGTCCTTTTGGTCAATTTATTATTTTTTTAAAATTTTTTTATTTTTTTTTTGGTATTATTTCCTAAGCCCTCTTCTGACACATAATAACATGTACTAAAATTATTTGTAATTATTATTATTATTTTTTTTTTGGGTATATTTTGTACAACATAATAAGCCCTCCGGTCACCTTGATACCTTTTGCCCGTGACGCATGACGCAGTTGTCTCGCAGCTGATAAGGTGGCTAACTGCGGAGCTCAACGTAGCTGAAGTTCCAGATTACAGAACAGTTTTTGGTGAATTAAAAAAAACGTTTTTGGTGAATAAAGTGGAGTAGACTTGCTTCTTGTCAGATGACGGAAAACGTTAATGTATCATTTCTGCTTCAGCACGGAGTAGCGGTTTAAGCAGAGAAGTAATGAAATACAACAGACACTGACAGTCTGCCTTTCTCTGAAGAACTACTGAGCGGGAGGAGACAGCCAGGTGAGGAAAAACTGTTCTTATCTATCGATTCAGTATTTTTATCATACAGACATTAGGCTGTTGTCGTTGTGCTATTAGCTAGCTGCTAGCTAACGACTTTGCTAGCAAAGCAAAGCTAGATAACTAAAAAGCTTCTTCCCTGTATCGTTAATGATATCAGTCATTCTTCAGCATCGCTTATGCAATAGGGGCACATCGCCCGTCCAAAACCTGTTATCTCCATAATGAATATATGTCCGATCTTCTAATTTCCTTTGCTGCATAATGTACATTGCATTTATTCTGGCGTTAGGTAAATGTGTCTTGAAGGAGAATAGCACTTAAATAAAAGTCCAACAAGGATATTCATTTAGAATTAAAAATAACTCTCCCTGAATTACCATGATAGATATAATGTATGTAATAAAAGTGTGTCATTAATGAAGGGGAAAAACTCAATCCAGATTTTTAAATTTAGGGTCTGGTTCGCAGAGTATGAAGTTATTTTTTTCCCCAATTATTCAATGAAAAAAAAAAAAAGACCTCAGTTAAGTAAAATAAAATCGTTAATAAAACTTTTGGAATTGTAATGATTTTTTATTTAAAAACAAAACGTTTTGTTTAAAAAAACTTTTTTTTAAATTAAATAACTCATTATTGTCTTGTGAACTTAAAAAGTTATTTGCCAAACATAAACTTTTATTTGAACACATCATAAATCTTTTGTTGTGATTTTAGGCCCTGCCCATGATGTCATGTGAGAATCACAAATAGTTTTTTCACTTCATGAGACAAAAAGGTGTGATTTTAATTTTTTTTTAAAAATTAAGCAAAACTCAGTAGGCTTTTCTCATGGTGACATGCATTAACAATTCAAATTTTGCTTTTTTTTTTTCTTCTTTCTGCAGTTCCACCTTAAAGTTTGATGCAGCTCTGCTTTCCTGAATGGACCATCTTCATCTCCACTGCAGCAGGAAACAGGCAGCTCTTTTATAGATTACAGTACACTAAAAGGTTGCATTGTGCCCTTGTTTACATTTTTAATAGTGTAATTCTGTAAAGACAAAATATGTCTGGTGGTCTAGCTCTGATTTACATATCTTGCTAAATTGCGAGTTTGAATATTGCAATACTTTCCTATAACAAAATAGACCTGCAGAAAGAAATTAATAAAAAATATCTTGCATATGCATAGTTGTATGTTCTATATAAAGATTTTTCTTAGCTTTGATTGCAAAATGACAAAATTTTGTAATTTATCATTGTTTTATTAAACTCTGAAAACTGTGTGGCTTCAATATTCTGTCCTAAAATGCGGTTAGATGTGCCCTTTTTTTTTTAGCACCTGCCCCTTTAGTGGTCTCTGCGCGGCCCTGCTGAGCAGTTGTATTCTTGGGCTTTAACGTAAATGAAATCTGATCTTTATCAGTTTTGAAAATGATGTAAAATCCAGAATCAACATCCTGGATATTAATTCCTACTTATAAATATCCTGAATAAATGTCCTAATGACACAAAAAATATGCATAATGCAAAATAAAAGACACAAACTAAAATTATGACAGTAAAAGCAACTTTTCTGCCAATCTGACCAATCACCTTAATCTGACCAATCACCTTAATCTGACCAATCACCTTAATCTGACCAATCACCTTAACATTACTTGTTTAGCTCAAAAAATAAATGCCTAGTTTGGAAAATAACACAGTGAAAGTATAACTTTGAAAAATGAAAACCCTTTTATATTCTTTTTCTCTAAGACAAGCTTAATAAACCAAAAATAGTGCTATTAAATTTTTACTGTGCAACATTACAAACGTCAACTCATAAGTATCCCACTGCAGTGACATAAAATATACTTAAAAGCAGTTTGATCTGCTGCTTCCTGACGCTGAGAGCATCATCAATCTGTTTCTCTCTCGCCCTGCATATTGGTGTTTCTCTTTTGCTTCATTATTTATAACTAGATGTTCTTCTTGTTGACATCTGGGTCATGACCACGGCGAGGTTCACCCTAAAAGCTTTCCTCCGTTCTTCTCTGACCCCTCTCAGCTCGGCTTTCTTTCACGTTTCATGCGGCTGGTGAGGAAATCCAGAGCAGCTCTTTATTTATTCATGGATTAAAAGCACAGAGCCCACATACCTGTGACAGGGCGTCAGACACACACACACACACACACACACACACACACGCACACGCACACACACACGCACACGCACACGCACACACCCACACACACACACACACATTTCTACTCTATCTGTGTGACAGTGATTATATTTACAGGTGTACACACACACACCCTGATGACTGATAAATCATCTCCAATTCTTTTCCACATGTTTGATATTTAACTTGAAAAATTCAACTGGCAAACAAACACACTTTCCATTAAGCTTAGAGAGATATTTGTTGGTTTTCTTTGGAAGAAAATTATTATTTATTGCAACTTTACTTCTTAATCTAGATTTATGGAAAATACATAAGATTTATAGAAATATCTAGGATGGAAGCAGCGCTGCTGCAGCTTCTCTCATGTTGCTCTCAGCCTCATGTCAGCATCACTTGTCAGTTTCCATCTCAGCTTTCCATCAACTTTGGTCAAATGTGAAATATTTATATTCACATAGCAGCTTATGATCGCTGGTTTTAGATGGTGACATTAATAGCAGTATTTGTGAGCAGTTTCCAGTCATTTTCTGGAGGTTTTTGGCCCTGATGAGCATCGGTTGCTCTGCTGAAGGTCGAGCGGTAATGAAGCATCCATGTTGTTTTGTGTGGTGCCACCAGACGCATCCTTTAACTTGACATTTAGCTTATGAGGCAATCAACAAAATGGGAACTCATTACTGTGGATCAATAGGCTGGTGAAGGGATCACAAACCATTCAGACGCAAATGTTTTACACGCTGGTCCCTGTAAATACCAGCATGTTCCGTGTTCAACTGACAAGTGAATTAAAACAGGATTAGTTTAAATGTCAACAGAGGGAGAATTATTTTAATAAATCTGGGAAGAAGAAATATTATTAATAATATTAATATTTCTTCTGTTAACAAAAGCTGCAGGTTGAATCAGATCTACTGATGTAGCACTAAACTGAAATGCTTTCCTTGACTTTACTACTAAATAGTGCAGTTGAAAGGGTTGTGAAGGTTCTTTTATTTATTTTTGTTCTGTGGCGTACTTATGAGCAGTCAGTATTTTACCTGCAGTACGCAACAATTAGATTGATGTCAGGCTGGAGAATCTGAATTTTTAGGTGCAGAATTCAAAAAGGAGGTTATGTATACATGGATTGGGTAGTAAATACTAAACAGAATATATGATCAAAAAAATTTATTCAATTATTGTTCAATAACAGCTGAATGGAGTTTACTCCCAACTTATGCTGTCGCCATTTTGTGGACTAGCGTTAGCGCCACCAGGGGAAGCATGGAGAACTGTAATGTATTGACAGCTGATATAAACTGATTGTGTGGGGAAAAATCTATTTCACATCAGTTCACAAAGCTAATAAATATATTCATAAATATGAAAACAAAGTAGGAAACAAATATATATAATTTCATTATGTTTTAGTCTTATAAATGCAAGATATAGTTATAGCTTTTCCCCATTAATTGTCATTTTTATTTGTTTCAGTTAACAAGTGTTTCCTCAATTTCAGTTTCGTTTTAGCTAATTATAATAACCATGGTGATTAGCCGTAATGTTATGGCTGAATGGTATATTTTTAGCCAATAGAACTAGAGAGCAGTGCAGAGAGGTGGTCTGCTTCACTAACACCCCTCACCCTCCTGACCTCCAGTGCCCCCAACCCACACCCCCTTTCTCCAAGGGGGTGTGGGTTGGGGGCACACCCCCTTGGAGACGAGGGGGTGTGCCCAAGACGACAGCACACACAGTCGTCTTTTTGTGTCTTGTGGGGACTTCACATTGACTTCCATTCATTTACAGCCTAACCCGTACCCTCACATACCTAACCCCTAGCATTTCTCCTGATAGGGACCAGGATTTGTCCCCATAACAAGCAGTGGTCCCCACATCGACAGAAATAGGTTCCCACAAGGATATAAAAACCTAGTTCACGCACTCACACACACGCACACTCACACACGCAGTCTGCTTGTGTGGCCACTCTCTGAAGACACAGAGTGTGAGGAGGGTTTCAATGACTTCTGTCTGCAAGCGTACTCAAACAGCAGGGTTTTCACTGAGCAGAGTGTCCGCCAAACACTTCACCACAGACACACTTCCACACATAGGTTTGTATTCCCGCTGCGTGCTTGTCAAGAATTTCATTGACTGTATTCATTCCCTAAGCGTTCCCTCTCTGACATTTCCACCTAATCCCACTCTAATCTCAGCCCTAAACCCCACATCCAAATCTGAAGTGCCCTGAAGAGAAGGAGACGTATTCCGGCTGTGCCGTACTTGCCTCTCTCTTCGCTTTCTTTTCGAGGACGTTTAATCCTCACGAGGATTAAATATTTTCGCATGAGAAGACACTCGGCGTCCCAAAGCCGCTGCAGTTTGGAACCGCCTGTATGTTCCTTCCTACAGTCTCATCTGTTACTGCAAACCAAACACTGTTAACTGTTGTTAAACTGTTATTCTTTGTTCTGGCTTGTTTTGTTTTTATTTCTTTCCCACGTCTACACAAAATCTGTGCAACCTTGGATTAATTAAAACAAGGAAAATTAGAAAAACAAGGCAAAACAAGCTTCGTAAAAGATATATGTATATATACATATATATACATATATGTATATGTATATATATGTATATACATATACATATATATTGCTACTCACCTGAGTAGCAATAAAATGTAGCTGTGCAAAGTATTTGGATTGGACTGGAATTAACATATTTCTAGATGATTTGGAGCTATAAAAGAATCAGTTTGATGTCCTGAGGAGAATCTGTTGCTCAGTGTAAAACCTGACTGTCCTTCTCTTTTTGGCTCAGTTTAATCTTCATATTTCTACATGAGCAGTAGATAAGTATGCTTCTATCTGCTGCTGCTGCCGCAGCAAAGGTTAATGAGAGCAAGGAGAGGTAATTATACACTGAACGAGCTTAACTGCTATATACGAAAAAAGATTAATATAAATGTGTGCAACTACACATGTGGGTTAACATGAGTGGGCAGGAGCTCCATGACTGTGATGGTGATTTGATTTGTTGTTGATCTTAAAATTAACTAATAGAAGCATTTCAGTCAGTGAGCTAGTTCCATGGAGTAGATATGCTCACCGCTCTGAGAACATTCATGTATTCCTCTAAAGCTGGAATATGTGACTTTTATAAACAAATTTTTTAATACATATTTATTAAAACTGTCTCTATATTCTGACAGTAGAACTCCTCTGACTTCTCCCTGTGGTTCTACTGCCATCTGCAGAAATGCACCGCTTGGTCAGAAACAACCAATCAGAGCCAGGAGGAGGGACTTAGTGCTGTCAATCATCCTCATTTATGCGCTGCTCAATGTGCTAATGGCAGAGAAACAACTTACTGTTACAGGAAAACTGTTTATCCACCGTCTTTGATGGCTATGCTAACTAGCTTTAGCATTTGTAGCAGGCTATGTTGTGGTGAGCCAGCTATAGCTTAGAGAGCAAGGGGGGAGGGATGAGCACGAGGGGTCAACACTAAGACACTCCTCCTGGTTATGATTCGTTGTTTTATTTTAATTTCCTTTACTTAACCTGTTAAAACCCCATTGAGACCCAGATATCAGTTTCAACACAACCAATCAGTTCCATCTGGACAGAAATACACCACTCAGTTGTTTCTAACTGGTGTGTTTTTGCAGTTAGTACTGGGAGAATTGGGAGAGGGCAGAGGAACTAAAATTAGTCAGCTCTCACAACAAAATGTTAATTTTAGCAGTATGTAAAAAATGTATTTGTTATAAAAGTAACATACTGCAGCTTTAAGGTTCGACTTTGGCTCAGGCTTTGAAACAGTGGTCCCCAAACGTTTTCCTGTGAGGGCCACATAACTTTTCCCTTCTCTGGTGGGGGGCCGGAGATTGTTGATGGGGGGTGGTGGGGGGTTCGTTTCTCCATTGATTTTTACCCAGAAAGCACATGGGCAAAACCCATGAGTGAAACGGTGACTGGGACTGACTAGTACAGGGGTGTCAAACTCCAGTCCTCAAGGGCCGCTGTCCTGCAGTGTTTAGATGTGCCACAGGTAAAAAACAGTGGAATGAAATGGCTTAATTACCTCCTCCATGTGTAGATCGGTTCTCCTGAGCCTTGCTAATGACCTAATTATTCTTTTCAGGTGTGGTGCAGCAGAGGCACATCTAAAAGTTGCAGGACAGAGGCCCTTGAGGACTGGAGTTTGACACCCCTGGACTAGCATATATTCCAATGAGGGAATGTAACTATAACATATTAATTCCTCATATGTTAACATAAAGGCTCGTTTTGAAGTATAAGTTGCTACTTACAGGCATCGCTTCAACCTGGAATGCGGCGTTCACAACAGACACGTGTGTTCATCTGCTCTACCGCTAGCAAACAACCGTACTGATTAAATAACATAAAAGTCAAACAGTTCCCTAAAAGTCCAACAGATGGCAGCAATGCGCCCCACAGTTTACAGGACACACTTCCTGCTTAAAGAGCCCCCTGGTGGTTGAAGAAAAATCCACATATAAACTGGAAAATACAATAATTGAAAAAACACCTGAATACTCTCTGGTATTGTTCAGGGGGCTGGACTAAATGTGGAGGCGCGGGCCGTAGTTTGGGGACCCCTGCTTTGAAAGATGAGGAAGGCTAAAAAAAGGGAAAGTTTAATGAAAGACACCAGGAAAAGAAAGTGTAATATGCTGTATATTGGAAGCATGACTCATTCAGGGAACTGAAGGGAATCCTTAGCCTCTGCTCTTCCTATTTTGACCCCTTCCTAACAAGAGTGGTTGTTTCCTAGGTGATATTTTTGGCTGAACATCCTTCCATACAGCAGAAAAATACTGAGCAATATCAAAGCAAAAGAGAAACAGACTTACCCAGTGTTAAATTCCAGTGTTGCGCTACAATCCATTACATGGTTGAGCAAAGTAATGCATTGTTGATTATTCTCACACTCTGCTCAGTCGAGAGGGAGAAACACAGATGTGTGTCTTCTCAGAGCAAGAAGAGAAGAAAGAGTCACAGGCGCTGTTTTATATAGTTTCATATATGTTAGTATCTAAGATGAATATGTGGATTGGATTGGAGTGAAGTGAGCACAGCTGCACCACAGAACGAAACCATGGATGAGGCCATCTGCTCATGGCTGGATGCTGAGGCACCTGCTGCAAACACACATACACACACACCCACGCACACGCACACACCCACGCACACACCCACGCACACGCACACACCCACGCACACACCCACGCACACACAGAGACATTTTTCTATCAGTTTAGCTAACATGAGTTAGCTGGCTAGCCTTTTCATTCAGACAGTGTTGCTGAGTGTCAACCATGAACTGAATCAACTGTTTCCTACAACGGGTACATTTCCATCAAAAAACTCTGAAATTCTGAGATTATTCTCAGAATTGTTTTAGAAGAATCTTGGAAATTTATAAGCTTGAAAAGTAAAAAAAAAAAAAATCCTAGAAAAAAAAACAAAACTTAAACATTCTTTTTTTTAGAGATTAATTCATTAATTACAAGGAAAAATTTTGGAATTTCCTGAGTTTCAGAAGTAAAAACCTTTTGACTTTTGAAACCAGAAAATTTCTGAGATTTTTTTTTTCCAGAAAGATATTCCTCCTTTTTTTTCCATTTTCTATCTACAATCACCCCGTATGCCATCGTAGATTTTTTCGTCATGTTAGGTTAACATGACTCCTGGGATAGAACTAAAATATAGAATACTCTTAAAGAGTTCCAGCTGTATATACAATGTCACATAGCACCATCTCTGTGTGTGTGTGTGTGCGTGTGTGTGTGTGTGTGAATGGGTGAATGACTGATGAGGTTCTTTGGAGTCTTCTGGTCATTTTTTCTAAATCTGGCTGCTTTAGTTGGCATGATCGTTGCTTTATGATCGTTGCTTTATGATCGTTGCTTTATGATCGTTGCTTTATGATCGTTGCTGGAACTGACTTGATAACTTCTCACTTGTCAAAATGTAACTGATTGCTGTCTCAAACTTTTCAAACTCATAAATTTCCTTTTTTGTTCTTGAATTTTCTGAGATTAATCTCAAACTTTAGAGGTTTTTTTCTAACAAATTTTCAACTTTTCAAACTCCAGAAAATTCTCGAGAGTCCTTGGTGTAAATTTACTCCACCTTCTGTTTTTTATTTACAGTGGACCTAATACGGCATCATGATTTCCTCCCCTCGCTACATATGTTGTTACTTTTTCCGGGCTTCGTTCATATCTGCGAGGCAGAGCGATATTCTGTTGCTTTGTTTTTATCAGCAGGTGTGTAGGAGTTGACAGGCTTTGATCAAGGTCACTGTTGAATTAATGGAGTGCAGATGTTTCTCTGTGTGGGGGCAGATTTCCCTTCAGCAGTTGCTTTACAGCGCCTTACCGTGGTTATCACCACAGAACCTGTGCAGGTCTGGAATGTTCCCCTCAAAATGTGGCTATGTGCTTTATAAGACTGCATGTGAGACACCTGAAAGCTTTGACTCAAAACTGACAGCACTGGAAAATGTTCTTTTTTCTGCATGGCGTGACAAAACCCTGACGAGATTATTATGCAACAGCAACTGTACTTTTTAGTTTTCTACCTTCTTAGTCTCTCATTTTTCTATTCTACCTCCTTTCCTTCTTTCCTTCCTTCCTTCCTTGTTTCCCTCCTTTTGGTCTGTTTCCTCTTGTCCATTTTCTTCATTTTTGATCCTTAAGTATTTAAGGTAATGTTGCCAGATCTCTTGAGAGAAACAAGCAACCAGTTCAGTGAAAACAAACCTTATAAAATGTCCAACTGGCAACCCATCACACTGTGTAAAACAGAGGCCGCTCATAAACAGCATGAATTTATACATTTATTGTAAAAAAAAAAAAGTGTAACTGAAATTAAACAACCAATTATCCAGTATATATTAAATAAAAATAAATGCCTTTATTATTTATTTACATAAATGTAAATGTATCTACATTTATTTTTTCACATTAAATGTAAACCTTGTACAATTATTGTAAAAAAAAGTTATAATTGAAACTTAGCAGTCAAATAACCAGTATTTATCCACTAATGTATTTTATAGAACTAATTATTGGTGATCAAATGATGATAAAAACTTACTGAACAGATGAAGTTTATGTATCCAGATCAACAAATATGCTGTTGAAAATATTGTATTTTTGATGTTCAATATTTTATTTTAGCTGCAGTGAGATTATGGTGGCTTTTCTTTTTTGAATGAAACTTTTTCATAATGTTATGCATGTTTGTGACCAATATTTGTGCATAACCATGAAGCCTTCATTTTTACTGTATTATTCTTACTATGCAAATATAATAACTCAGACCCAGCAGCCACATACTGTATATTAGCAGTTTCGACTAAAAAAGAAAAACTAAGCAAACAAAGTAATGCAGGTAAACAAAACTAATGTATTAATGTTAATAATGGTGCATATTTTCATGTAGTCACTATTACTGAATATGTCAGTAATAGTGATAGTCTCCACATCTGCTTTCCGATGTGGAGAATTTTTTTTACTGATGACTTTTGTTATGATTGTTTACTAAAGGAACTGAATAAACTCTTTTTTCTTCCATTTCCAGAGACTAATACATGATGTAGTTCATTTAAAAGAAAACTAAGAGATTTTTCTTTTTTTGCATCTTCAGATAATAAAATGTGTTTTTCCACCCTTTAAACCATGTTTTCATCTTTCAGATAAAAAAACCTGACTTTTGTTAAAACTCTCTCTACTGATTCTCATTATATTCTGTAAGAAGTATGGTTCATAAACTCATATGGTAGTCAAACCTTACAAGCACCAGATATTAAGAGTCATTATCTTTTTACTTTGATGCTGGGAACTTTTCAAAATGTTCATCCAAACTTGAGAGGATCATTAACTTTAATGAGGCTTTATGGGTTTGACATTTTTTTTGCATACACAACAAGCTGAAACAACAGTGCTGCTAATGAGCTTGTGTGCAGTGTGTGTGCGTGTGTGTGTTGTGTCTGAGGCTGCAGGTTAGGCGTGTCAGAGGGAGCTGCATGCGTGCGCGCCGCTCGGCGGTCGGTTCGATCGCTGCTCTGCTTTCAGTTTCAGGTCATTTCACCCGCTGACCCACTCTGCAATTCAAGCAACAATTTAAAGATAACATTGACCGGGGTGTGTGCATGTGGGTGTGTGTGTGTGTGTGTGTGTGTGAGTGGGGTGGGGGGTGTCAGCATAGAGTAAATCATTAAACCAGTGCAGTGTGCATTCCCAGCACCTCCATTTGTGATTCTGCTGCATTTAATATCCCAAACGCTGGATTATTACTGCAGCTGAACAATCCTCCACTTTGTTTACGGAAAAACAATAACTGCATAACGGTTGTTATCAGTAATATTACTATATGCACACATGGACAAAATTGTTGGTGCTCCTCAGTTAAAAACCAAAAAAAATATATCACAGTGGTCACTGAAATACCTCAAAACTGACGAAAGTAAGGAATAAGAAAATATTTTATGAAAATTAACCAACAGAAATAAGAGATTGCTTTTAAATTGTGTTTCAACAGAATTATTTAAAAAATAACCAATGAAACAAACCTGATCATGAAATGTCAATGTCAATTTATTAATATAGTACATAAAAACAGAATCTGACCAAAGTCCTGTACAATTCAATAAAATAAAACCGACAAGAGCAAGAAAATTGTATTTAAATGTAAAATTAAAACAAAACACAAATATACTCACTGTCATTATAAAAGAAACTTAAACTCAGTTTTTTCTTATAGTTTGAGTCATTCTAGAGAAAGATATTTACTTCAATATGTCAACACATACAGAAAACATACATGATCAATATAACACAATATAGAAGTGAGACAAATCATTCAGTGTTTTTAAAGCTGTTTGAAATTCTTTCTTCTGATGAATCTCCAGTATATTTAAGATGTTCCATGTGACCAGAACTATATAAAACTCCCAACTTCAAATAATGTGGACTTTTGGTAGTATTATTCTACCTTGGACTGCATGTCTAGTTTTAAAATCATGAACATTAAAAAACTTAAAAAAAAAAAAAAACACTTTTGACTGTATATTCTTTGGCTGTTTTGAACTTCTGATGTTTCTTATGAGTAATCTGAGACAAAACAAGAAATTTAATTACATTTATAACTATATTGTTTGCCAAAAATCTCAATAAACACTAAGCCAGGATAAGTTTGTTTCTTTTAGTTTGTTTTTAAATTTGATTCTGTTGAACCATAAAGTCTCATTTCATTGTTGTCAGTAAATAATTTTGTCTGCTCCGAGTTGTTTCTGTAATATTTTTTTTTCTGCCATAAGCAAGAGTACAAACAGTTTTGTCCAAATGTATATGATTATCATGCCATGATATTTAAAATCCTTTATTTTATATCCAAACAGTCTGCCTACTGTGGTCTGAAAAAGTGTTAATGCTCTTTCAAGGTTTTTCAAATGTGATGTAAAAACTAAAAACATGAATGTATTTTGATACATAAGTAATGCATAACTGACTTAAACAAATTTGCTAAAAAAAGAAAAAAAAAGAAAAGAAAAAGCCCTTAAATTATCTTTTCTTTCAGGACTGCTCTGTGCTTAGCTCCATTCATTTAGTTTGAATAAAATAAATTCTAACATGATTAATAATTCAAATACTAAATTATTAATCTCAGAACTCAAAATGGCATCTAAAATGAGATAAGTTTGGATTTAATCCAAATTACTAGACCAGAATTCTGTTTACTAGTAAAAGCTGATATTATTCACACACCTGATATGATGCCTGACCTGCACATTACTGCAGCAGAAAGCTACGATAGCCAGGCAGCATTCAGACAGCAAACCCCCCATCACACACTATGTGTGTGTTTGTGTGTGTTTATCACTGTGTGCATCTCCATGGAGAACTGACTTGGTCGACAGAGAATGTGTTCCCGATACTGTTGCTGCCAGTCTCAGCTCTGATAAAACTCTTTAAACAGCCACCAGCTTTTAGAATACAAATTAAGGGAAGTAACAAAGAGAACAAAAAGATTGTGATTTTTCCGTGTTTAACAGAATCCCTGCAGACACACAGAACCATAGAGGAGTCCGTTTTCATCGTCCCACTGAAATATTTTTGTTTGCGTGGCTCGTTGTGTCGGAGTGGCAGAGAAATGAAGCCGACCCTGGAGTTGGATCTTCCCTTCCCGTCACAACTTCATCCGCTTGGTGAAGTAAACACGTTGCTTTCCTCCAACAGTGGATGCTAAATGATCAAACTCAAGCAGAGCCTTTGTAACCTCATGGTGCCGATTCAAAACACTGTAAGAGGTTCTTCCTCAAAGCAGCGCCTTGCCTAACACTGTTTACTCTTTATCTACAGAATTTTAACAACATATTTTTCATTAAGACTTTAAGCTTTTCAGAACTGACTACCATTGGAAAGTTTCACTCTTCAGCTGATTTTGGATAATAAATTCAATGGTCAATTAAAAGATAAGTCAATGAATTAGGAGATAATTATTAATGTACAGATTTACAACATATAGAAGTGCCAGACTTTCAGAGGGGCTGACGGGGCAATAGCCCAGGGCTTCAGGTTTTGGGGGAGGAACCAAAGACTTTGAATGTTTTTGTAATTTGCATGTTTTACATTGTACTTCATTTAAAAACTCCCAGGGCAAGATTAAGTGTTGTTTTGTTAAGATTGCTACATTTTGTTTAATGCTTGCAAAACTCAAACATTTGAATATTCTGAACTGAACATTTTGGGAGCCGTCCAAGTTAAAAACCCTGTTGATGTTTTTACAGCACAGTTGAACCCAGAGTGAGCGTCCTGTCGTTGTTTTAGTCTCTAAATGGATGTTCTTCGGGTTGTGTTGTGTTCTTTTCAGGGCTCAAATGAAGCTGCACACGCAGATTTTCATTGCTCAATCATTTTATTGTTACCAGCCTCTTCTCAGCTTCCAGCCCAGACTGTTTACAATGGATGGTTGTTTGGAAGGTTCACAATGTGGATGCAATTTAAAAGGTTTCGTTTCAAACAACATACTCAGAGCCGCTGACAGAATGAGAAAAGCTGCGTGTCTTTTTGTTATTCTGCTTTGATTAAAAAAAAAAAGAGTGGGAGATAAAGTGGGTGGTGAGATCTGTCTGACATGTAGTGATGTTCAGCTTTATTTCTATCACTGTGCATTCTGAGTCAGAACCAGTCAGGAAGTCCATAAAACTATTCTCCAATAATACACTAAAAAAAAATCTCCTTACAGTTTGTTATTTGACAGAAATCAAGATGGAAATTTAACACAGTCGCCCAAATGGTCCAATAACCACTGAAAGATGTGATTAAGCTGCATGTTCGGGTTGTGCGCTGCTGGAATAAGGCACTCCTGAATCAGAATAATAGAGAATAATGAACTTCAGGGACGTCATGATGCAAGCAGGCCCAGTGGAAGAGGTTAGAAGCTGTAAAACCTCCACATCCAGACTGATCAAGATCAACTTCTGACCCAGTGTTCTTATGTTTGTAAGAGTTATAATCTGCTCCACTGAGAGAGAGAAATGTAGCTGCTATGCTGTCATCCTCACCATCTGAGAAAGGAGTAATAAGCTTCACAGAAATGCCCCGATAAGCTGAATAGAGAGATCAGAAAATGTCATATCAGTCTGGTTTGGGGAAATAGGTGAATTTATCACCACATAATGCTGTCCTCAACAATAGGTGCTGATTGTCGCTTGCTGTTTTGGGAATATGTATTTTTATCTAATGGCATTTTTGTGAAACCAGACTGTCATGATGGCTTTCCTGTTTTATTTAGTTGACAATCACAGTGAACCAGTTGAAACATTTTGTGAACCTGTCTGGAAGTTCTGTGTTGCTGCTGCTTTTCTCTTTAAGACGAATCAAGGGAGGAAAGCTAGAATATATAAAAATTCCAGCTACTTTTTTTTTATCACTTTATTGCTTGCATCTCTTCTGCTTAAAGTTGTTGTGGATTTTCAATAAAATGCTGTAAATAATGCATAATGCACTGTGTTCAGGAAAACTTCTGAGGAGTGTCTTAGGAGGGACATTATTCAAACACCCAGGACAACGTAGGACAGCATCGTCGTGTGATGGAGATTTGTATCTAGTAGCAGCTATTGTAGTGACCTTTGACATTAGCATATTTTCCACTGCACGATAGATACGAATTTCATTTATACAACAAATTGTCATTGTTGCTGTTGTGAGTACAGCTTCTGAAGACATCAGTTAAAATTGCACAAAATAGAATAAAAAATAAGTACATTTGCTTAATGGCAACACTGGAACTGCAACAATACCTGACATTTTTTGTTAGATTTTTTACCAGGATGAAATGTTTTTTTTTTTGTTGTTGTTTTTTTGTTTTGGCACCGACTCATCATCAGTACAGCAGATGTAGCTAAGTAGCTAATCAACCACTGGTCTGTTCAGATGATCACTTATTAATAACTACAAAATAAACATCAATCCTGAAAACATTAAACTGTAAAGGATTGAATGTCCTGCTCCTTGTGTGGGAAACATTTTTTTGTGATTTTTGGTCTTTAACTCTGTTACACTAGTGGATCTGTTGTCAGTCAGTTACCATGGCAATGGCTCTATGTGTGGCGTAGCCGACACGAAGAGCAATAAAAAAGCATAAGAGTGGCTTTGATTTGTTCTTTAACGTTTTCTCTGCATTATTTTCTCCTCAACGTGGCTCGCTGTGCTGAGTGAATAATTCCGACATCTCCAGGTTGCATTCTGTTAACTGAATCGCTCTACCATGGCAAGTAAAGGAATCCTCTTTTTGCCCTCCATGCGCTAAATTTCTGGACATAAACGGAAACATGCAACGTGCCTGCAGAAATTCTGGGATGCTTTGCACACCTTTTACCTGAATAACATATTATGTTGTAGAACAGACAAATGCTTTAGACATTTATGTCTTATGATGAGATGATATGATTTAGTTTTTTATTTTACCTATCATCTGAAACATATGTGCGTTCCCTCTGACTTGTAGGGCGCTAGCAGAAAACCCATCTCTGATTGATCTGCCATTCATCTCTGTCTGACCAACATGTGAAACACTTTGGCTGCTGATAGATAAAAACAAAGCACCTTTCAATGCCAGGGGTGATTCACTGCTGCACATGTCATCTTAAGTTTCAAAATGGAAACTGAAGGGTTTCCATTTTGATGTGACAGCTCATAGGCTTGGAGCTTTGTAACTGTCAGAAGTGAGAAAGATGTAAGGCAAAAATATTTTTTTTTCCTCAATTTGACATCTTAACTTTGTTTTGTAGCCTTTATCCACATTTAGAATTAGAAGCTAAAGTAGAAATGTGGCTCTTGTTGTTTTCTGAGTAACAAGAAGAAGGTGGGCTGATCAGGTGGAATCCTAATGAGAGGCTTTTGTTGTCCCTTTTTTAGACTTCCTTCATTAGGGCCACACAACAAACTGAGCCGCCCTAATGATGCTGCACAGCAGTTGGGCATTTTGTTGTTGCTGCCAGCATGCAGGCTGCTTTTGGACTTCCAGAATGAATTAAATTGTCTTGAAATCCGACTGATGTCCTGAAATCAACTTGACCTTCCTGACTATAATCACAGGTACATGTTCCTTCTGTTTTTTATTTACCTTTAAATGCACTGCTTCTGGTTATTACCAATGGTAAAAACACACCAATGGAAGAAAAACATAACATTGTATTTTTCAGAGGTAAAAAAAGACACCATCAAAGGTTCTTCTGAACCTATGCTTATTGAACTGAAAACAAACATATTTACAATAACAATAACATAATCAGAAATAACATGTCTGATTATATTTTAATCTTCAGTTTTTGTTGGTGGATGATCTGCTCTGTCAGCTTCCCCTTTGGGACTTTTCCACAGTTGGATTTAGTTCTGGACTCTGCATAGGTCATCCCAAAACTTTAAAAACCTTACTGTTGTAGCAATTCTTTTCCTTTGATTTGGCAAATTATTTTTTGTCATTTTGCTGCTGAAAAATTAAATCCATCTTAATTTGAAGCATCTTAACATACCTTTCTGTCTGGTACTGTCTGGACTGTTCATGGTTTTATTCTTATCACTGCCACACTTCCAACTGTTAACTCGGAGTGTGATTCTACCACCACCGTACTCCTGTGTGTGACGTTTTTATACCAAACATATATGTGTGTATATGCTACATATATACTTGCTCAATAAATTACAATATCATTGAAAATCTAATTATTTTCAGGAACTCAGTTCACTAAGTGAAACACATTTACACTGAGATTGATGTTTTCAGACCTTTATTTCTGTTAATTACGATGAATTTCCACTGACAGCTAATGAAAACATGACATTTAGATTTGAATATTACAGCAGGCCAATAAAAACATTTTTAATATATAAAGATGAGCTTAATTAAAAGCATGCTTACAGATTGCCTCATTGGAAGGCATATTCAAATTTATTGAATATTAGAACTGTAGCTGGACCGTTTGTATTTTCACGTTTCTGGTACGCCCATAAATCTGATGCACAAGCAACATCCACTAACAGCAACGATAGACCCCAAAGCTGTTTCTCCAGGCTCACTGAGGGTTAATTTCTGCTCCGAAAAAATAATCTGATTGGACACTGGAACAGACAATTGTTGTGTTCAGGTTGTGCTAAAGGTAGTTAGCCTATCAGTGAAGCTATTCAGGCCTAAAGTAGCATCTCAATGCTAAACATGTCAGCAACCACAGTCCACATTTCTAAGGAAGGATCAGGGCTTCCTGAAAATGTTTTTTGATTAAAATCCAATTAATTGTGATTAATTACTTACAGACCCTGCAATTAACTCAATTTAAAAATTTCAATCAAGTCCCACCGCTAGGTTCAATAAAATGGATTTTAAAGGGAAAGAGTGTCCAGATGTAACACGGCTCTTAAAAGTAAGAGCAGGTTTTCCACCATGGAGGATACAGACGTCGGTGCTGAAGGTCACACATTGACATCTGCTGTGTGACACGTCCAAACAGAGCGGCTGTAAATCATCCGTCCATGTCCATGTGTCTGGGTTGAAACAGCATTATAGAAATACTGCTATTCATGTGAATGACTTGTTCATGAAGTGCATCAGAAAGGAACTACAGGCCCCAGTCTGCTGATGTCTTCAGGATAATGAAGCATGAAATGGTGTTTGGTTTTCAAGTGTCTACCTGCGAACAGCTCTGAATAAACTCCTGGATGAAGCGTCCCAGAAGGGTTACTGCTTGGTTCCTGATGAGAGAGATGACTCAACAGCTAAGCAATAAAACAAGAATCTCCCCAGATCGGTTTCAGTCCAGAACCACCGACAGGGAATATCAGTGGAATCAGCTTCTCTGTTGCAGTTTGCCTACCGTCTTTTTTTGATTCTTGAGTTAAAATGCAGGTTGCTTGTTGGAGCTTTCACAAAACATGGCATAACAGCAGATAAACCTGTTGTTAAGCCCTGTGGGGGTTTCACTTTATCATTGGATTTAGCAGAAGAATAAATTAATAATCACCAACCACTTCAAGAAACAAAACGCTGGAAAAATGCTGTTTGGTCCCTGATGGACTGATGCGATTCTTCATTTTTATCCTCTGTCAATTCATATTTGCTAACTAAGTCAGATGTTTATTAGCTGTGTTTCCATTGACCATAAAACTTTGAAATTTGACATTTCAAAAATAAATTTGCTCAGTGGAAACACGGCAATTTCGCAAAAACGTGTTTTTCAATAAAACGTTTTGGCACTGGGATGAGATGTTTCTATTTGGCCGTATTGTAAATGGTGTATTTCGCAAAACTGCAAAGGAAAGACTTTTTTTCATCACACCAGTCACATGATCAACAGCCAGATGTTGCCATTGGCACAAACCATGAAGAAAATAACAGGAAGTGGTAGGAAGATCACAGCATGTTTTTTAATGGTAATTTTTTTTTCAACATTAGCAGAATATTAACAAAATTTGGTCTCATTTATGATGGAAATGCTGCTACTGTGAAGAGTTTTCTGCAATCTTTTTATGCTGTTGCTGATCATAGAAATTAAGGGCCAACGTAACAAAAGGTCCTCTAGCAATGGGTGGCATTTTGACAATATTCAAGTTCTGGTCATATAGAGGTGCTTTTGATTTAAAAAAAAAAAAGACATTCACTTCCTCACAAGATCAAACACAGATGTGATTTCTGCCTCTATCTTCACTATCTTTTACCAGGATATTATAGGTAGCATCACAACAATAATCCTATCTTTGTAAAGCATCTCTGGTGTAACTGAAATGAAGAATCTGCAGCATGCAGTACAGAGAGTTTCTATTTTTCTCCCTCTTCTTGAACACCATTTGTAAGACAAGATGTCCTCAGTAGTTTGGGAGAATATCTCTCACCTCTCTGATACAATCTCTGGTAAGTTAGTAAAGATGTTCAATCAAATCCAATGCAACTAGAATGTGTGGTACATCCCAAGTCTGGACAGTTGCTCATCTGGATGACAGAAGCATCTTTTTGTTTCCACAGAAATCTTAATATTAGTTATGGGACTCGAGTAAAATTGTTAATCGAGGTAATTGCAGGGTTTGTAACTGATTAATTGTGTTTAAATTGAAAACTGTTTATGGACAAAATTAACAAGATTTTAAATTTAAAAATTCCTCTTCTGCAAAATTATTGAATAAATATAGATATGAGCTAGAAACAAGAAAGATGTTTATAATCTGTTAATTATGTCATTAAACTATCAAATTGGTGCAAAGTGCTGCTCCACCCATACAGCTTTCAACCTGATCATCATTTAGAAATATAGACGCTGACATTAGTGTTGGGGACACATGTTGCTACGTGGTTTGCACCGAGATGCTATTTTAGGCTAGAATAGCTTCGCTGCTATGCTAGCTCCTTTTAGTACAACTTGAACACATGGTCTTTTCCAGCGTCCAATCAGATCATTTACTGGAGCTAAAATGAACCCCCAGTGAGTCGACAGAAGCAGCCTTGTCATCCATCACTGCAGTTAGTGAATGTGCGTCACATTTACAGACGTACCAGAAACATGTGAACACCAAGGTTCTGGCCAGAAACCTATGTGAAAAAACATTTTAAATTCATTATGATTTATGTAATTAAGTGAAATAACTCCCGACCTTCATTAGCTATAAGTTTTTATCAAAATGATTAGAAGTCAAACCTCTCAAATCATCTCCTCGCACTTCCTAATAAATAAATAATTAAATCTCATTGAGCTTTATTATCTTCAAGCAGATCATAGTTTGGACTACACTTCAATTCAATTTTCTGAAATTTTTTTTGTAAAATAAATAACATAGCAGTCATGGAACTAAATAACTTAATCAGCACTATGTAAATATAAGTTTTACATAATACAGATACACAGATGATCCTCTCGTTCTGCTGAGTCAGCATGTAACTTCCTTTCCACTCGGGCTCATCATGTGACCATGTGCACAGGCAGATATTTCCAGAATAACAACAGTTATTCATGACATTTGCCATGTAAAAATTAGATTTCTACATGGCAAATAATGCAGGTGTAGTAGAGTGAATATATGTAGTCCTTTCCTATCAAGCTGTCTGATGTAATTTGCTCCCAGTCTCAAGTTATTAGCTTAATGTCTCTCAGTTGGTAAGTGGATATTTCTGGTAATTCGTTTATAGGAAGAAAAGTCTTTATTTATTTTTTATTTTTTTGCTCGGCGTTTATATCAGAGCTGCATTTGTCTTATCATCTCATCTCAGATTTGTTGCTGCTCCTTTCTAATTCTGCAGCCTGAGAGGTTTGTTAGAAGGCGAGCAGAGAGTGAATTTATTTCCGGCTTGATGGCTGCGATTGCTGCTATCAGTTCAACAAAGCAATTTTAATGAGATCCAAAGGTTTGAAATAAGATCTCAAACTCCTCTGATATTGTTTTTCTCTCCTTGCCTTTTAATTGGCAGACTTTTTGAGAGAGCAGAGAGCCCCACAACTCTTCTCTTCTCTTTCACCACACTCCATCATTCCTCTGTTGTTTTTCTTCCCACCACTAATTTGATCTCAGCTAAATGTTTGTAGACTCCAACTAAAATCTAACTCCTAACTATCTGTGAGGCTGCTCAGCATCTGGGCTTCGATTATTCATCTGATGACTGAACCCAGTTAGTCACGCGTCACCGAGGCTACGTGATTAATCGACACTTGCCTCGCCGTTGTTTGCATTGTGAAGTTCCGTCCCGAAGCTCCATCGGTCTGAAGAGAGAGAGAGAGGAGAAAAAAGAATCCTACATTCGGTAAACTTCATTTTTGCATCATGGGGGGAAAGGCAGCAACATCCATCTTTTTTATTGTCTAATGATGTTGCAGCTTCATTTGTTTTGCACGTTGCAATATTAAAACCACATTAAAAGCTCATTTTGATTCCGTCTAAACAAGCCCTCCATCCGGCGCTGTCTGTCTGCGTCTGTGTGTCCCTCTCATTATACATCATTGTTATCTCGGTTCAAAGGCAGAAATATGGCCATAAATAAGGTAATTGGGATGAGCGCAGCAGCAAAACAAAGGCTCAGTAAATGCAAATGGACTCACACAGGAGACCAATTAAGGACAAAAGGATTGTCAACCAATGACTTCCTAGAAAATCCTGTCAGCACTGTAAAGCAAATGAGATCGCAGATGTAGAGTTCAGGCAACAAACTGACACCGCAGTCTGATGGGGTCGACTCACCCACAGTGGGAAAGCGAAGCGCTTTCTTATGTTTTTGGTTTTTTATCACGATATCTTGGAAAGCTAACTATGACAGTGTAAGGGCCGGACTATAGAGGGTGTTTTTTTGTTTTAAATGAAAGAAAAACGTCAGAATAAAGACACAAACGTACCAGAAGAAAGTTGTAAAATTACTAGAAAAAGTGGTTTTAATGAGCAAAACGTCAATAGTTAACATCTGTCCTGACTGGCTCGTCTTTAAATAGACTCAGTTGTTTGCTTTAAAGTTCTGATACTGATGATAATTTGATGATACTAAAAGATTAAACAATGAGCCATGAGTAAAAAAATACCAATCTATAACTTTACAAGATGTTTAGCTGTCCACATTTTAATTGTTTTAATTACTAATTCATTCTACTGATATTGTGAATTTATTCTGGTATTCAGTTTATTCTCATATTTTTAACTTTAGGGACATTATAAGTTTATTCTCATGTTAGTCTGCCTTACTGTTTTATGTCTTAATTATTGTATTCTGACTTTCTGCTCATGATATTTGGACTATGAATTTATACTTATATTATTATGCCTTTTTTCCTCTTATTACGTATTAGAGGAAAAAATTATTATAATTGTTGTATATTATTATATGACAATAAAGTCGTATTATTACGACTTTATTGTCATCAAACTTTTTTCTCGTATTTTATAACATTTTTTGTCTCATATTATGACTTTATTCCCATAACACTATGATGTTATCCTCCTTACGCTTTGTCTTTATTATTGTAACATTTATTGTGATCTAATAATATTACAACATAATTCTGATGTGACTTTTTTTTGTAATTTTATGACATTATTCTCATAATTTAACTTTTCATTTTCTTAGCCTGGCCATAACAGTCTGTCACTAACACATGCAGGGTTGTATCGTAATGCAGAATTTTTTCAGAAAGTGACTTTTTGAGGCAATAATTCCTGGTCCAAACACCATTCATCACCAACACTGTGAAAGCACTAAATCTCAGTGTTGTATTTGTCTAAAGACATTAACATCAGCCATTGTTTAAGTCTAACATCCAGATTTAAAGCAACAAAGAGAAAAATGCTCTCTGATTTGAGCATTCTCTGACCTTAGAGGGATAAATCATGAAGAACATTAGATCTGCTTGTTAGTTACAATAAAAGGTGATCTGAGATCTTATTTTTCAGGAAGAAGGGAAAGCTGGCAATAAAGATAGAAATGGATGAAATGGGCCCAGTCGAGCTTTTCTAAATTGCTTCTCTGTAGTCAGAATCAAACTGCTTAGCAAAGAGATTATAGCTCCAGTCAGCAGTTTGCATTGCCTCCTTATGGGTCCAGCGATGTAGACACTTTGAGTTTTTAATGGTTTATTAAAACTGTTTTTATACCCGGTTGAGATATATGCATAAAAATGAGTCTAAACTGATAAAAGTCTAATTATTAGAGGAGATATTGCTTATCAGCTTGTAGAGCAGGGCATAGAACTCATTTTCATTTTGGGCCACATCAAAAATCTGAATGTCCTTAAAGGGCCGGTTGTGCCAGAATGTATTGATAAAACCCAGTAAGCTGTGAAAATATTAATAAACAGCTGTTTGTTTCAGCATTCAATAATATTGAACATCTTTTCACATTGATTAGTCCATTCAGGATTTTGTGATTGTTTTTTATTTTTTATTTTTTTTGCAATCAAAATCACAGATTTTTTGGTGCTAATTTCTAAATGTTTGTAAGGAATTTTTCACAATATTTGTTCTAATGTGACTTTTTATTGATCACCTTATGAATCACTTGACATGAAGTAAGGCTGAGGCGGCAGTCATTTAAACCCAATGGTCTTGATCAATTTTCAGAAAAATTTGTAGTAAAATCAGAGAAAAAAAAAAAGAGGGGATCTGTTGATTTTATGTTAATTTTATGTTAATTTTGCAGATAAAAAAAAACTGGAGTGGCATATTAATGTATTTGGAGTCTAGAGGGCCACTGAAAACCCTATGGTGTGCCAGATTTGGCCCCTGGGCCTTGAGTTTGACACATGTGCTGCAGAGTGTCATTTAACTGACAAAAGGTTGAAGATTCAGGAATCAGGTTCCAGGTTTTCCAAACTCAAATTGTCTTGATCCAAGATTAATTGGAGACTGACAGACTAGTCTTATTATTAATAATAAAACATACATATTTTATTAAACTGGTTTCAGGATTACTTTGGAACGAAGATCAGATGAGCACTTCAAATGTTTGCAGGAGTCAGAATGGTGTCACTCAGAGGAACTCTACATGTGAGTTGTGGATCTGTGAAAAAGGAGCAGAATCACAGAGCACAGCAATGAAGAGAACTCACAAAAAGTGTCAGGACTTTTTCTGAAAATGTTCTGCCACCATGAAGCTGGGTAACAAAGTCGTGTAATCCGGCATTGTGTGGAAGTAGAGGACGAGTATTAACAGGTGCGCCTGTTCCTTGCCTCTGCACATCAGAGACACGTCGTGCGTTGAAAGAAAACCGCCATCACACTTTCATTAATCGGCCTAACGTTTCATAGGCATAGGGAAATAAGCTGCTTTGGTAAATAATGCTCCTGCATCTCCCTCTCTCACAATTGATGCTGTAACATGCACCATTTGATCTGAAGCTAAGTGAGCCGGCTAATGTTTTTTCTTTTTATTGGTTGTTAAAGGAATGTTAAAGAATTCCACATCAGAATGTATGTGAGGCACATATGGTGCAAGATTTATGCTAGAGCTACTCAGATGTTGCAGGATTGACCCAATACTAACATCACTTAACTGTCAGACGCTCTGTCCACAATGATTAGGCTTCACTCATCAGACAGACCTACTTTCTGATGATCAGTTCGAGTTGGTAACTCCATTCTTAAAATGGAGAAAAAAGTCAATAAAATGATAGCGGCAAAGTATCCCACCCTGACTCTGGTGGAACACCAGCTGCGTTTCCAATTGTGCAAATTGGAATTATGAAAATAAATTTGCTTAATGGAAACGGAACAAGTTTTTATGTTAGGATAAGGTGGATTTCAGCTGTATTTTTTTTTTTTTGCAAAACTGCAATGGAAACACTTTTTTTCTGCATCACACGAGTCACATGATCAACAGCCAGATGTTACTACCGGCTCAAACCGTGAAGAAGACAACAGGAAGTAGCAAGAGGATGATGGATTTAAAAAATAATAATTATTTTTTTGGTCAATATGCAGGCGGCTCCACCAGAGCTCTCACAGCATCACTGTTCATAAAAACTTGTGTGTTGAATCCACAGCTCTTCTGTAAAATGGCCGACTACAATTCCCCCAAAATACCTCATATGTACCTGCTCCCGAGTAGGCGGGGCTTGTCGCTCTAACGCCAAATAAGACACCGATTTCTCCTCTGATTGGGTGATAAATGATGAGCACTAGCACCATGTCTGAATTATGATAAAGCAGCAGGTCTTTAATGTATTGTGATGCTAAGCTGTTCAGTGATTAAAATACTTTTCTTATTTTATAAAAGTCTAGTTTGGGCATGGCTCTGGGAATGGATGCAGTGTTGATGTGCAGATTAATGCTCTGATTGTCTCTGCAAAGAAGTTGGCAAATTCATGTCAGGTCTGTCGACTGCTGCAGATAAAACTCAAGTATTATTAATGTTTTCGTTTATGATTTCTGCAAAGAACATTTCCCTTGCATGTTTTTGTGTGGTTAGCTACGCAGTCTTTCTTTATAAATTTCATAATAAATGTGAAGTTGAGTTTTAGTTTAGTTTACGTTCAACAAAGTCGTCTTGCTCATCTGTTTGTACATATCTCCATGGAGACTTCTTCCTAACAGACAGAACCTTCACATTAATGGGAGCAATGATGCTTTAAATTTTAGAATGGATGTTATCTACCAACACATCTACATGGTTACAGTATCAGGGTGAGGAGGAAGAGTATAGCTGATTAAAAGTTTCTGCTGAAATAAACAAAGATTTGCACACATTTGTAATGGAAAGAAACTCAAGGCAGAAAATTAGTTATTAGAATCACCAGTATTCATTCACACTAATGGGTCTGTGGGATCTGAGAGGATCTAGTTTAGGATTTCTATGCTGATGTTTCCTCTACAGAAATTTCTTGTAGCTGTTTTTGTTTTTGGTTCTGTGGTTCTTTAAACGATTGGAAGTTGTAGAGGCAAAGAGAACTCATTGGACTTTACATACTCTGCTTTTATTTTACATTAATGAACAGGTCCAAGGATGTTTTTTTTAAATATATCTATAGATGTAAAGGGACAGAAAAAGCTCTTGTTGTTGACAGCTCAAAGACATTTCACTGCATCTGTTTTAAAGCGACATGGAGAAAGCTTCTGGAGGTCTTAATGGAGTTTATGAATTGCATAAAACTCAACAACTCCAACCTTTTAAAAGCCTTCCTCCAGTTTAAGGAAGCCTGCTGTTTGTTGTTGTAGGGGTGAGAGGAAAGACGCGGGGTGTGTGTGAATGCGTACATACAGGAGGCTCGTGTGTGTGTGTGTGTGTAAATGCTGCTGTGTGCTGTTTTGAGCCAAGCTGCTGGAGATGGCATTTTAGAATGCACGGCAGAGCGGTTTCCCTGTCTATGCTTTTCTTTTTCGTTTTTTTTTTTTTTTTACACCTTCTTCCTCCCACATGTGGGGTTGACTCCTGTCATGCTCTACTGCCTGGTTTCCGTGCTGCGCTGTGTGTGTGCGTGTGCATGTGTGTTTGTGTGTATAATCAGCATTTTGTGTGTGTTGAATGTGGAGTTAAGCTCATCTAGGCTCTGGCTGCTCTGTCTATATATACATGACATCATTTATGAAAAGTTTTCAACCAGCTTAAACCTTTTGACTTTTTTGCATGAGTACAGCCACAAACTGCAGTGTGTTTTATGGGATGTTGTGAAACACCAACACAAATTGGTATATATTTAGGAAATTAATGAAAATGGTACAATGATTGCCCGATACTTTTAAAACCTGCTTTTACTACCATTATGCATCCTCTGAGGTATTTCTCTACCAGCTTTGTACAGACGGACATTTTAGCACGTTCTTCTCTGCAACATTGCTCCATCTTCCTTGGACTGGATGCTTCTGTTAATATGTGTTTTTAAGTTTTGACCATAGGTTCTTAATTGGATAGAGGTCTGGACTTTAACTGGACCACCCTGATGAAGTTGCTGTGATCTAAACTGTTCTTTTGTAACCCTGGATGTATGTTCTGTTGCCATCCTGTCCTCCGACTCAAGTATTTTCCTCCTCTTACAGGTTTTATATCAGAGAATGCTTTGTATTTGGCTTCATCCATCTTCATATCACCTGGATTAGATTTCCTTGTCTCTGCCAAGAAAAGCATTCCCACTGCATCATGTTCTTACTTTGTGAATGGGAGTGTTCAGTGTTATATGTCATGTTAGATTTATGCCTTCTTTAAAGTTTTGATTGTTGAACAAAAGTTTACTTTTATGTCTGATTTGATTACAGCATTTTCTGTGACTTGTGCCAAAGTAGAAACAGGCTTTCTAATGGCTTCCCTTCTGTTGAGGGACTGCCTGGGATGATTCATCTGCTTAAAGATGAACTAAAATATGATTATTCTAAAACATGTTTAATCCTTTTCTAGGCTAAAGAAGGTTCTAATATTTCTTTAGCCTTCGAGAACATTCCTTAGCCATCTATAACTTTCTTTGGTCTTCTAAACCTTTCTTTAGCATTGTACATCTATCTTTACCTTTCTAGAAAATTCTGTAGCCTTCTAGAGCTTTCTATGACTTTCTTTAGCAGTCTAGAACATTCTTTAGCATTGAGTACTTTGTTGCATGTTCTTGAATGTTCCACTAATTACTAATTGGATACATTTCTCATGACAAATTCCTTCATTTCCCATAATCCAGATGGGTGCCAACAAGTTTGACCAGCAAGTTTGAGCAGCTAGCTGGACGCGTTGCTCTGTTTCGTCTCCACCAGGGAGACCCACTGTGACTCTCAAACTGATCGTCTTGGTGTCGCATACAAAGCAGTTTGACGTGAAATCAGTTTGTCACCGAGCTGTTTCCTGTGTGAAACCATATGTGGTTGTAAAATTTTACTTTTGCATAAACCTTTACAGATTTATTCATTTTCCTTCACGGCTATGCACTGGTCTACCATCCAAAATGCTACGAAAACACATCGAAGTTTGTGGTTTTCACAGACTAATGTGGCTAATATCCAGAAGCTGTAATGGAGGTCAGAGGCACAACCACCCAGACCTTACTCTTCAAGACATTTTAGTTATTTCCTGTCTTGCCACTTGTAGTGACTCATCCTTTGATTTCCTTTTCTTCTCAGATAAAGAAGTCCCCACAGTCCCTCTCTCAATTCAGTCTCCAGTGTTGACAACAGCCGGTACAAGGGAAGATGGATCTAAAGGTAAAACTTCCAGCCTCGCAGCAGGAGGTTTCCTGCACTCTGTGCTGGCCCAAAGAGGACGCCTCGTCTCCAAGAAAGGGGAGGTCATCCCCTCTGCGCTGCCCCAGAATCTGCTTCCTCTCCTGGGCAGAGGACTCAGTGTCAACTCCTTCCATGGAAGCAACCCCCAGGAGCATCAAAGCGAGGGATTACCGTCGAGGGCAAAGTCCCCAGCATCAGCTGCGGCGTCGGGCCAAGGCAGCAGTCCAAGCCAACCGCCGTCCACAGACACACACTCTCAGCTGCCTCACACGAGGACACACACACCTGAACCGGAGGCGGAAATAACCACTGTACCAGACGTGGACACTGAAACGCCTTTATCAGGTATGTCACAGTTAAACTGACATTCTGTCTGAAATACTTAAATGAAATTGTATTTTTTTTTCTTTCAAGTTTTGGAAAATGTTGCGTCTGAATGTTTGTGTTGCAGCAATTTGTGCGCTCTTTATTAGCCCAGCAAACCTTAAGAACATGGAAGAGACTCAGGACAAAAGACACCGTTTGAAGTTAAATGACATTTTTGCAACAATAAATACCGTGGGTATCTGAAAATGTTTTTGAACACAATTTTCTTTCATTCTTTCAGTGTTGGTTTTTCTATGAAGTGTCAGTTTGAATTTCCTTTTGAAAGAAACACAATAATATCTCCAGTGCCTTTCTAAACCTAAAAAGCTGTTTTATGCAGTTATTATCATCTTAGCATAGCTAATTTTTACTATTTACATGAAGAGATCCACTATTTAAATCTTGTGTTTTTAATATGGCGTTTTGGTTCAGTTTGTAGAGAAATATAACTTTTTTTAAACCATGAAAACAAACTGTCAGTCACTTTCTTCTTGGATTATTTGCTTTCAAATCAAAATTAGCTTTTCTATACTACAAAAAATATCTAAAATGTGCTAGTTTAAGTGCTACATTAATCTATACTACCAAACATTAAAAATCAGTGACATAATCAGTATTAAAATCTGTCTAAATTCAGTCCAAAGGATAATTTGGACTGAATAATCATCACTTTCCTAAAACAGTAAAAAAAAAAATTCACAAAAAGAAAAAAGTGTTGATTTTTATTTATTTATTTTTTATTTACCAAAACCACTTTTGGCAAAAAAATAACTTTTAGGAAGGTAATGATTAAGAATGCACCGATTGAAGTTTTCTGCTGATTAACGATCTTTAAAGAGCCTGACCTGCCGATTGTGATTTGGCCTTTTGTTTTTATCAAAATCTTTAACAAAATCCATTTACATTTGGTTAAAAATCTGACAAAATACTAAACTATTTAGCTTTTGACAAACACTGTATCAGTATGAAATGGAAATGCAATTTTAAAAAAATGAATGTTCCAGCTTAACTAGAAACAAATATAACTTAAGGTGTTTAAGAAAAGAACGGTTTGTAATGTAATAATGAAGTGAAGTGCAAGAATCCTAATAAGGAGAGAATTATGTGACTCGGTCCAGCATGGAGCTTCCGAAAAGCCTGGGAGAGAAGAAGAAGAGTGGCTATTTACCCTGAGCCTGTTAACGTCCCGGAGACCTGGCTGCACCTTTTTCCTGCATACTGCTTAAAATCCTTGTAATTTCTGTCTTTAATTACACACAGCAGGGATTTCCAGAGTGGTTCCAGTTAGAATGCCATTAAAAGGGATTACAAGCGAATTCAACAAGGGGGGGGGGAAATAATCTGAACTCTCTGCTCTCTCCTCCAGCTGCATCCAGCTGCATGGTGAATTTCTCTGACCCAGAGGGATACATAGACTCCTCTGACAACCCGCCTCTGCCCGACGGCCTCTTCCTGCACTGCACCTACACCGTGACCGTGTACACCGGCTACGGCGTGGAACTGCAGGTGTGTGCGCGCCCCTCAGGGAAATCCCACGGCTGCGGAACTGCAGCCAGGCTGGGACGTGTTCGCAGCCCGCAACAGCGTCTAGGTATCACAACTAGAGCGGCTTTAATGGAGGATGCTGCAGTGTTTGTGCTCTGGTCGTTATGTTGGATGCCTTTAGTCTGGAGGCTGACTTCTGCCTCCTGGTGGCGGCTTGTCGTTTCTGAATCAGCCAAGCAAGACGGGCAGAAACTGGAATTCCTCCAATGGAAACATTTGATGAAGGGAATCTGTAGATCCAGTTCGAATGTCACAAACATGAGTCATTTCTGACCATTTGTAAATTAGGTTTCCTATTTGGGAAAGGTTGACTGTTTTAAAGGGGCAGTATTGTGCAAAATCTTTTTTTTTCTTTTCTTTTTTTTTAGCTGTATATCATATTATTATGTTATTTCCTGTTGTCATGATTCTTCTGTGCATGTCTGAGGAATCCTTGAGTTTCTCATAGAAACCATTTTGTTTTTTTCCCCCATCTCCAATCATCTCTTATTGCTGCGGTGTCTGACTGCTTCCCCGTTGCCTTCCTGCGTTTCCAGGTGAAGAACGTAAACCTCACGGACAGCGAGCAGCTGTCCATCAGGGGCGTGGACGATCAAGGCGCCACGCTGGTTCTGGCCAATCACACGCTGCTGGTGGAAGGTCAGGTGATACGCAGTCCCACCAACTCTCTGTCCGTCTACTACCGTTCAGCCCCAGAGGGGAGCATGGGCCTCTTCCAGCTGCACTACCAGAGTAAGTCGCCACGCCACACAAGCACACAAACGCAGCAAAAACCTAATCATGTGTTCATACAAACCGGTTATGGAATTATCCGACAGCCCTTTCATCGGGCTGTCTGTGCTCTCTAAAGTGTTGGTGTTAATTGCATAATCAAATACCTTCTCATTGAGTCACTCAGCACGGTGATTGAATCTGTCATGTGAATTAGCTGATTACCGCTCTGATTAATCGTCTCTCGGCTCATTAGGAGGCTGAGGACACGGCGAGCGTGTGTGTGTGTGTGTGTGTGTGTGTGTGTGTGTGTGTGTGTGTGTGTGCGCGTGCGCGTGTTCATGTTTGTTTTCACATGTGTCTGATGACGCGGTTCTAACATGCAACGAGCATCAGAGGGGACATCAGAGCGCCGGGCCCACCTGTGCTGTTAATCACAGCCGTCTCATCGTTTTGCGCCGCTCCTGTGATGGAACTGACTCGGATCAAAACGCTGCATGCAGAGGAAGATTTGTGCGCGATCAAATAAGACGTGAGAAACAACAAAACCGAAATTAACAGGCGAGGAATATTAATCCCATCCAGCCTGAAAAGCGTATTAAGGCTTTTTCAGATGATAATGTACCTACAGGTGAATGGGAACTCTGTGTATAAGTGATTCTGTCAGTGATAAATAACAGGAAAATCATTTAAAGCATGAAGAAGTTAACAATTCTGAAGAGAGAAAGCAACATAGGAAGCTATAAAAAAAATCCAATGCCATCCTTGGGATTCTGCTTTTTACATATATGGGCCAATACAGAACCAGTATTTAGATTCAGTATTTTTTATTTATTTATTTGAATATAATTGTCAAAATTGTCAAAAGAAGAAAAAAAAGGTAAATGTACCATATTTGATGGAGCTTTCCATTGAGACTTTTAACAAGTTTTTTCCTGTATTTTCTACTTCAAGTCTACAGCTGCGTTTCCACTGACCATGAAATTGCACAACTTGACATTTCAAAAATAAATTCACTTAAAGGAATGCGCAAGTTTAGAAAAAAATCTTGTTTTTCCATAAAATATTTTGACGCTGTAGGGTGGATGGTTTTATTAGCTGTTTCTAAATTGGTTTATTTTGATAAATAAGCCAATTTATTTGTTTTAAATAAATTAGAAACTTGTTTTTGCATCACACAAGTCACATGAGAATGTGACTCGTGTGACATACCACATATTGAGAATGTGGTATGTGCTGCTATATCTACATTTCCTAACAAGCAAACTGGCACAAAGTTTATATTTCACATACGGAGAAACGATGTGCAGGGGATCGCTATTTTGTGAAGTGAAAGCAACAAAAGAAGCTAAAAGGAATTAAAAATCATCTTTTTGGTTTTACGTTTGGTTTCTCTGGTAACCACAACACAGATCTGGTCAAACGTCAACAGTGAATCTTTTTCTTTCTCAGTCTTCAGGCTGAGTTGCTCACTTCCGAAGAGACCTCACTTCGGGGAAGTGTCGGTGCTGGACCTGCTCCCTGGAGGCGTAGCCAGCTTTCACTGCCACATGGGTTATCACCTCCAGGGGGAGCCACAGCTCACCTGCATCAACGCCTCGCTGCCGGTCTGGAGCGGCAAGGAGCCGACCTGCAGGGGTGAGTACGTATGTGTGTGTAGATTCACAGCATTGACTCGATCCCAGGACAGTTTAAGGCGTTGAGTTAGTGTCCCATACTCCAGTGTGTGTAAAGCGTGCCCTCCTCCCTGTAGCTCTTTGTGGAGGGACAGTGAAGAATGCAACGGTGGGGCGGGTGCTGTCGCCGTCCCCCCACCACGGACCAAACGCCACTTTGGACCGTTCCTGCTCCTGGTCCCTGGAGGCACCGAAAGACCAAAGACTACATCTGCACCTGGAGAGGCTGGCCCTGGGGCCGACCGACAGGTAGGGGCCAAACAGGTGGGACCGACAGGTGGGAACCCGTTTATCCCAGGTTCATGTTGAGTTTCAAGTTGTCTAAGACCATGTTGTATCCATTTACAAACACCCTCTGCTCCTTTAAATGTCTGTTTTAAACAAGATGTGTTTACTTCACCTCACACCTGGTAGTGCGGTAGACTCGGTTTGATTGGGGACCAAAGGTGCAACATTTATTACAGTTTCAGTCGGTGCCGTTCTCTTTCACATTACACTGTTAAACAATCCAAACTATTAGGAAAACCTTGTTCCTCTCTTCACCTGTGTTGGCGCTGCACCAAGAACCACTGAAGGAAACGACACAAAAACCTTTGAGGAAGACACAAAATATAAACAAGATGGAGATTTTAGCAGTTGTAGGATTTCTCTTTTGTCTTTGGTACCAGACAATGACCTATTTCTCCTGCTGGTGCTGGACTCATGCCTCTGTTTTATTGCAATTTACCCAGAATTCCCTGCGCTGTAGTCCGCTTCCTGCTTGTGGAGCAGTTTCTGGTCCACTTGGCGTTCACATATGCATTCCAACCAGACCAGAGGTCACTGCAACCAAGACAGAGACCGAGGTTTTCAGGCAGACCAGAGTTTACTGTTTTGGTCAACATCAGAGTTCAATTATTCATTCACACCTCCACAAACAAACCGGGTCAAACCGGTTTCTAGGCAAACTGACAGGAGTTTGATTAAAGAGGACAAACCATGGCTGGTGTGAATGCAGCCTTAAGTTCTTCAACGGATGAGTCTGACACATTCTGCTGATCTGTTGTGTTTGCCTCCCTTCAGGCTGGTGTTGTGGAGCGGCCTGGACGCTGGCTCTGTGGTGCTGTTCGATTCAGGGCGGGGGGGGCAGATACCCTTTGAGGGGGTGATCAGCGAAGGTCCGGCTGTGAGGGTCCAGTTCATCACCGATCAGCCCAACCATGAGACCGGGTTTAACATCCGCTACGAAGGTAGAGGGTCAGAGGTTACAGATAAAACACATCACACACACACAGGCTGGAACACTGCTGGGCCCCGGGCACAAACATGTCCTACCAGCGCAGGTGGTTGATGCAAATAGAGGCTTTTTTCCCCCAATTTGGACAAAACAATGACCCACAGATTAAAATCATCTCTCAGAAACGTTGAGTACAACACAAAGTCTTCTCCATCTTTTACTAACCAAGCTTTCTGCTTTCCCTTTAATTTCATGGTAGACTGGATCACGTCTGTCCATTGACTTCTACACTAAAGCAGATTTTGGTGCCTCCAAATCTGCTTTTAATTTCAAATAAACATTGAGCTAAATCATATAGTTACTGCTGAGAATGCACTAAATCTGTTTCAGGTTTCCTTAACTGACCCTAACATAAATGAATCAAGTGGTTGCCTTTCTTTTGTAAAACCCTCTTGAGGTTTTGGATCTACACTGATTTACACATTCCTTTCTGACAAAAAAAAAAAAAAATCAGGCTATTTTCTTTGAATAAATAATTTCATGCCTAGTTTATTGTTGAGCAGGAAATAAATTCTGTTAAACATTTTGCTGAATTAGTTTTTAAAAAATGTTTTCTCTTGTCTCTTGAGTTGACAATTTTTGGCTCACGCTGTGGAAAGTTTGGACACCCCTGGCTTAACGTGATGTTCTGCCAAGCTGCTTTCTGACGGACTGCCAGGGACGGAGCTGCTGATCCGCAGAGGAGGAGATAAAGTTTCTGTTTTCTGGCAGCTTGATGTTGCCAAAGCATGATGACGTTTCCTCTACCATCTTAATCCAATCACTGGACATAAAATGACTAATTAACTAAGACTCATATTTCCAGTAAATCAGCAGAGACATTTTTTCAGAATCACTCGCGCGCGCGCGCGCGCGCGCGCACACACACACACACACACACACACACACACAGTGTTCCTGACATCCTTCTTTCTTTTTGCTGTTTCAGCTTTTGAGCGTGGCCACTGCTACGAGCCGTACCTCCAGAATGGAAATTTCACCACATCTGACCCCTTGTACGGCGTGGGAACGGTGGTTCAGTTCACTTGTGACCCCGGTCACTCTTTAGAGCAGGGCCCTCCGGTGATCGAGTGCATAAGCGCCAGGGACCCGTACTGGAATGACACGGAGCCGCTCTGCAAAGGTAAAAGAATGACCTTCATGTTGGAGGTTTTCATCTTTTTACTCTAAATCATAGTCTAAAACTCATTAGTCTGAGTAGGGTTGAATTGTTTGGTGTCAAACGTTGTGATTCCAGGCAACAACAGAAAGAAGGAACACAAAAAGCTTGAGAAAAAGAAAAAAAGGCAAATAAAGATTGAAACAGAGACTTGAGATTGTTTTTTCATCTGAACTATGATGTCTGTTAATGCTGACATTATTCAGCAATGGTAGATACCATTAGTAGATAGTGTAGATAGTGTTTTATTTCAGCAGTTTTGTTTCAGCTTAATCACTTATGATAAGTTAAAGTGACAGGCTAGTGTATCAGACAGAACTAGCAATCAGTACATCTGTAGTTGACACTGAGGACTGTCCTGTTACTAAATTGTCCTCATCTTCCTGTCCTCCGTCTGTCCCGCTGCAGCTCAGTGCGGCGGGGACCTGACGGGTCCAGGCGGAGTCATCCTGTCCCCAAACTGGCCGGAGTGGTATGGAGAAGGAGAGGACTGCAGCTGGAGGATACACGTCGGCGAAGACAAACGAGTGCTGCTTGATGTTCAGCTGTAAGGAAAACACATCGTTTACTTGACAGAGAGTCAAATGGGCACGTTAGTTAATTACTTTAGAAAAGAAATTAACTGTCAGTTGGAGTTTAACTTCCAGATAAACGTAAAACTCTGAGTTTAAGGTAAGAGAGGATGTAGCTGATGGTGGATGAACTAGTGGTTCATCCACCATCAGTTGGAGCATAAGCTCGGTTCCACCAGGTGTTTGCTAATTACTGCTGGCTAGTGTGAAGGAGCTGAGTGGGCGAGTCGTTGGGGAGGGAAGCAGAAGGTTGGAAACTTCAACTCTGAGGAGGAGCTTCATCCTTGAAGGCGGTGCTAGGTCTCACCAAGTGTTTTACACAGCCAAATGGTTGCCACAGGAGATTAAAGAAATAACATTACAATGTTATAACATGATGCAAACCTAAAAAAAAAACAAAAACAATGTTACATAATAACATAATACCTTTCAGTGAAGCACATCCTTTATTTCCCTACTATCAGACAGTAAAGGATATTCTGGGAAGGCTGAATCTTTTATAAATCACAATATAATTCTTTAGATGGAGAGTTCAAGTTCAAACAGTTTGAATTGCTTCTTCACACAATTCAAACAAAACCCCATTAAAAACCTTTCAGCAAATGCGAAGTTATTTTTTGGCAGAAATATGTCATAAAGTATTTCATTTTCCCTGTCTAACCTCGGCTCTCGACGCCCTCTGGGGGTGCTAAACATGTCAGATGCTCCCACAACATATTTCCAGACTATTTAGCATTTCCCCGTTAGCGTTTAGCTCAGGGCGTTTCTGGTCTGCAGTGCATTCAGTTGTCAACATCTGCTCTCCGAGGCCTCCTGACCAGCTGCGCTGTTTTCTCACTTGTGGCGATTCTTCTTCCTCTCACCCTCACCATCCTCAGACTAAACATCAGCGACAGCGACATGCTGACCTTCACGGACGGCGACGAGGTCACGACCCGGATCCTGGGGCGCTACGTCGGAGGCAGCAGCCCCTTCAAGCTCTCGTCCAGCACGCCGGACCTGACCGTCACCTTCCACTCTGACCCTGCCGGCCTCGTCTTCGGGAAGGGGGAGGGGTTCATCATCAATTACATCGGTAAGCGCTTAGGAACTATTAGACCTGGACCCACATCTGATGAAGGAAGAACTTTTGCAATTCTTATCCATTATAAACATTTCAGTTATGTGTTTACTTCAAGACATGCTGATTTGTTTGCCAGTTTTTTAGTATTTTATATAATTCCTTTGTACAAAACGTATCAAATCAACTCCTAATACATTTTAATGCTGATTGTTATTTAGGAGTCTCAGCTCTGTAGTTTTGGGTTATCAGGTTTGTGTCTGAGCCTGGAGGAAGAGGAGTTGTTTCCTCCTGCTGCTTCAGAAACGGCAGGACTGCACTGCCTCTTGGAATGACTTTATTACAGGATTTGGTATGAAGGTTTCTGCCATTATTTATACGAATTCAGACAGATTAAAAAAGAGCAAACTAATAAATCCTTACAGGACGAAATAGCTATGATCATAATAAAGGAGCAAACATATTAAATTTAAAATATCTTATCTTTTAAACTCTTTCTTAGAAGGAAATGAAAGTCTTACAAAGTTCTTCTTTGGCCTTTAAAAAAAAGAGGAACGTGATTAAGTGGATGGGTAATTACAATATAAGTATATCTACAATTTAAATCAATAAAGACTACATAGAAAATATAAAAAAGCCCAAAACTTTGAGCTCAGAAGATTGCAAAATCTGACTCCTTCACGTTGTGTTCCGTTCAGATCCAGAAATTGCTATTACATAAAGTTACTTCAAGATTATTCTACTGTATGAAAATGTATAATTCTAAGTTCTCCATATAACTTAGAATTAAGTTATATGGCACCATATAAGTGAATAATGGTGCTGGTGATTTTGATGAATTCTCTGTGACTCTAATTGTGTTTCCATTAAAAATGTGCGCGAAGACATCAGTGTTGTATTCAAGTGTTGGAGCGACAAGCTGTTATTTCTTTTTGGGGAAACTGTAGTGGACTAGAGGAGCTCTGGTGGAGCCAGCTGCAAAACAAAAACAAATCACCACCATCCTCCTGCCACTTCCTGTCGTCTTCTTCGTGGTTTTTGCCAGTAGTAATGTTGATAATGTTTCTGGTGATGTGAAAAAAGTGTTTCCAAGGCAGTACATCTATTTTGGTACGGTAAAAGAACCAACTCATCCTAGTGCAAAAACTTTTTCGCATTTCATCAAAATCCACTAAACAAATTTATATTCGGAATTTCTATTTGCACAATGTTCTTAGTGGAAGGGCAGCTATTGCTTCATCCTTAAAAAGGACCAGGAGGCAAGATATTTTCTTCCACAAATACATTTATTTATTAATTTGTATATTCAGGAGGAAAAAAATACAACTTAAGTAACAATCTAAAATGTTAAGGTTTCTTTAAAAAAATACAAAAAGTGCAGAAAAAAAAGTCTTCACTGGAACACATTAAGAAATCTTTTAGTTATCTTTCAATTCATTTCAATTTTTCCTCAAGCCGCCTCTTCCTCTTCCTCCTCCTCCGTTTTTCCATTTTCCCTTTTTGTCCCTCTCACATTCTCATTTGGTTTTTCTTCCACTTTCCCTCTGCCCTTATTCAATCACATCCTATTTGTTTCACCGATCGCACAATGACACTCGTTCACATACAAGTGTGGGCTTTCAGAGGCGGTGGCTTCCTCTGCTCACTCGCCTGGCGTGATCGGCGCCGCGTCCCAGATCCAACACCTGACACCAATTTAGGCGCGCACTGAGACACACACGGTTCAATTTACTTGTCACCCTCTCGACACCACAAACTCCCATGCCTTTCCCAGAGGAGTAAATTATGTAGCCACAACAACACGAGGCTGCGCTCCTTGAATAAAAGCGAGTATGTGTGCTTGTGTGTCTGCGCTCCAATAATAAATGACACGCCGTAAAATGTTCAGGTCGCATAGCAGAGGAAGACCAAGTCAATAGAAAAAAAAAAAGATAAATTGATACCGGAGCTTCAACTTCCAAATCCCCGCGGCCCCGTTAGGCTGTAAGCCAACAGTTCAATCATCTGATGTACGGCGGGAACAACGAGATGATTCCATTTGACCTAGACCAGGGCTGCCCAAACTTTTTGAGAGTAAGATCTACTTTTTCTCTCACCAGATGCCTGAGATCTACCTCATGACAAAAAGACATAAAAATGACAAATTAAACTCTATTGACTTATTTTGTATGAGAATATGCAAGCAGAAATAATAAAGTGACAGAAAACCTAACGCAGTTTCTTCCTCAGAGAGATTCTGACACTGGGAGCAGGTTACTGGTTTCTCAGTCAGAAGCTGGTTGCAAACCTGAGGCCAGTAGGTGTCGGTCAGTCATGGTAGATCTGAACTTTGGTTTGATGACCTCAATATGAGAAACTAACCAAAGGGTAAAGGCAAATCTTCGGAAGTCGGGATATAATTAATTTAATTTCACATAATTATCGTGGTGGAATTTGTTAAAACTTAATGAAATATATTTGTCCTATTTGATGTTTGTTGTGACGTATGCTCACAAACGAACGAGGTAATTAGTCCAAGTTTGTCGTTTATTGAACGTTCAGAAACTACAGCAGGTGTGATGAGCCACAGCAAAGGTAAACAAAGGTAAAACAACCCGAACAGATGATCAAATCAAAACCACTCCTACCTTTGTACTTTCTGTCTCTTTGTAGTTTAAGCACACCTGTTGCCGTGGCAACCGCCTGCGCCCGCAAGCCAAGCAGAGATTATGTTAAAAACACAACATTCAGTCCGTTACAATATCAGGTTTCCAGGCTTGATATTTATTCCTCGATTATTAATAAGCCTCTCATGAACACAGCGGTGGTTGAGTAGCTCATTTAAATTCTTGCTCTGCTTGTCAGTCGGTCTTTGAGTCGCCTTTTTTTTTCTGTTAATGAGACCGAAACGCACTGAATTGCGCAACACCTTGTTCAAACAATAATTACTGAGATTATTAATTTTAACACGTTTCGTTGATTTTTTTTAATAATTATTCTTTTTTAATGAAGCTACAAACGTTTAGGATCTTAGTGGATATTTTTGATAAGCCTGTCAGAAGAGGAAGTGCTGCTCTCAGCGTCCTGGTAGCGTTCAGATTGTCATCTGCCGAGATCGATTCAAAACCTTCCGCGATCGACCGGTCGATCGCGATCGACGTATTGGGCGCCCCTGGTGTAGACCAAGTGTCCATGCTGGCAATGGAAATGGAAAGACCAGGGATGCACCATATTGGATTATTGGTGGATATCCTATATGCCAATATATTAAGACTCATTTGGCCAATAACCGATACCAATACTGATATTTTTTTCCTATACCTACTTACTGAAACTATATGGCTTTCTCTACTGTGGAACTAAAATACTGCATTATCTTTGTCAATGTAGCCTGCTACCAAATGCAAAGGAGGAGGCTGAAGACGATGCAGCACTTTCAACTTACATCATGTTTAATGTCAGATTTATTCAGGACATCTGTTCCCTCTAAGACAATGACAACACTCAAACAGTGCAAATTTGTAAATCTTCACAAAACAAAACTGAACATGTTCCCAAGAAACAAGTGAAAAGCACATCAGTGCATTAATACCTAACAGTTTCTTATGATGCTGTGCTGAGCTGCAGGCATCATGGTTTGCTATCAAAACAATGCCTTTTATATCGGTGAATTATTTTGTCGGAGCAGCCGATGTTCGATATAAGATTTTACAGCTAATATTGGCCAATACAAATACCATTCCAAAAATATTGTGCATCCCTAGGAAAGATTATGCAGAAATACACAATGTAAGCTACATAGTCTATAGAATAAATATAAAATTATAGATAAAATTAAATATGATTAAGGCATTTTACACTTTTTCTTTTCAGTTTTCTAGGGCCAGCAGAGAAGCATTTAGCACTGTTGCAACTGGAAGACTTTTTAAATATCCAAAAAAAATTGGGATGTTTATTTAATCATTATTTAATATTTAATCAATCAGCAAAACAACTGAATGATTGAGCTCATTTTAATTTGTCACGCTATTACTTGATTATAGATTATTTCCACAGGATCAACTCTTCAAAGCTCTCCACACAGAAGAGCAGCTTCAAAAAAATCATGTAACTTAAAAAAAAAATCTATTACAATTAATTGAAGATGGTTTTCAAACAGAACTTAGTCCAAACAAAAAAAGGCTTCCTCATCTATAAGATCTTTGTAGATGAATGACAAAGCTCTGTGTGTCTGCAAAGAGTGCTTCAGGTTTTTTTTTTTTTTTTTTTTTTTTTATTGGGCAGTGAAAACATCTTTGAAGGAGCGGACTTTGTAGTTGATGGAAGTTTTTTGCCAGAAGAATATGAACGGAGACAAATATTTCATTCTGTTTAAGATTTATTGGTGATATTTGCCAATTGAGGCAGTAGATGAATAGAGGGACTAAAACTCATCTCGGTGTTTCTCCTCGCAGCGTTAATCTACTTCACACCTGGGGGTTAATGGATCCCAGATTGACGATTTTCAAGGGCACCTTTAGAATTGAAGTAAAAAAATGCTAACATTTGGGTCATGATTCATGTTTATATCATTTATTTATCAAGATTTGATTTTCAGACGTAGACTGAAGTAAAGTCATATACATCGTGGCCTAAATTACGTAGTAGATAATTATGCATTTCTTTATACACTGTAAAACACAAGTAGTTCTCCTTACTTTTAAGATATATGAAAACTTGTGGCCTCAGAATGTTTAGTTTTCATCAAATTAACTGATTAACGTTAATTTGTGCCGTTCTGGTGAGCATATCTTAACTTAATAAATCTATGCTCCCAAGTCTTATTTTTCGTCTATGTAAATAAACACCAAAGCTTTCAGAAGGCACTGTTCTTTTTAACTTGAAACTACTTATATTAAATGAAAATCCCTTGACTGAAACAGTTCCTGCTTGTTATTTCTCTACTCAAACTTTGAAATAAAATATGGAAAGCTGTGATAGTTTGCTCCTTAATTTATTTAATTGAAGTGATTACTGTAACAAAAGTTAAATGCACCCAATTTACTTGATTAAAGTCAACATTGCAATTCACTGTACTTTGTTTCACAGCAAAACCCTGACCAAAGTCAAGTTAGACTAATTCATCTTTTTCAATTAAATACAATGTTACAATTTACAGTGTGGAGTAACACAAGTAAAAAATATTCACATTTGCTGCTTAATTAGTCAGGCTATCTGCTGCTGGCATCCTTAATTGTTATTTCAGAAAGGTTAGTGTGATTACTACAGTGGAGCCCCGCCTACTCCTGGATTTTTTTCTTGGAGCAAATCAAAAGATTTAAAAACAAAATGTAGTTGGGGAAGTTGAAATACATAGGATCCATGCTACATGACGCACTAATGACTGTCGTTTGCAAAGCAGCCAATCTGAAAGTGCTATTTATTTTCCTTGGCACTGATTGGCTAGTCCCCTCAGAGGAAGACCGCAGCTCTTCCTTAGATATTAGCTAGATATTAGCTTCTGCTAATGGTTTCTGCTGTGCTTAATAATACATAAGGTATATTAATGTATCAACAATTAGAATAGGCAGTTATGAGCCTTTTTTAGACGGGTTCTCAAGTATTTATGGATTTATGGATCTCAAGTTACAGTGGGAGTCCACTGTAACTATTTTATAAACTCCTATTTCCAATATAGACATCCAATTTTGATTATATTACGACTATGTGTATAAATACAATATTACTTGATTCTTTCTATGAAATATGCAAATAGTGAAACAGTTAATGATCCTCAATTTCCAAGGCCATTATCCATTTTGTTATTTTCACTTTGTAAAAGTAATCAGCTCCATATTGCCATTTCTTACATGTGTGAAATTGAGGCCAGTTAATGAAAAACAAATACTCATCTATTTATTTTCTTGCTACATTTTTGCAACAAATAAAAAAGGATCTTGTCACTATTAGACACAATGAAACGCTTGTTTTAGTTAAGATCTTTGTTTACGCCAATTTGGTGACTTTGGCCTTGAAATGTTCTGCTTCCCTAGTAACAGAAAAACACATTGAAATCCTAATCTTGATAAACACACAAAAAAAACTGTCGAGGCCGTCCTGATGTGAGATCAGCACAGAAGTGATATTCAAAGATGGCCCGGCTCAGATGAAATCCATCACTCTGATCCGCGGTGAAGTAACTGCCCGATGAATCCATCCGTCTTCTCACCGCATCGTGTCATAATCAGCTGTAGCACTTCTGATCACATTGACTTTTTGACCCGCGTTAACGGTGACGGAGATGGAAACGTGTCATTACAGGCAATCATGGACCTCGGCGGCTGACACTGTCAGAGAGGAGAGGCAGTTAATCATCCTGTTGTCTCTGATCTCTCTTCTCAGAGGTTTCCCGGAACGACTCCTGTCCCGACCTCCCCGAGATCCAGAACGGCTGGAAGACGACGTCGCACGTGGCGCTGGTGCGAGGAGCTCGGATCACCTACCAGTGTGACCCCGGGTACGACCTGGTGGGACGGGAGACCCTCACCTGCCAGCTGGACCTCTCCTGGAGCTCTCAGCCCCCCTTCTGCGAAAAGAGTCAGTTCTTCTCAGTGTTCTAGCACATAATTGGTGAACCTTCTGAATTTAGAATAACTTTACCAATTCTCTAAAGAAAAAAAATAGGAAATGTACTGATTTAATGTCAGACATTGATGAAAAAGTATTGTCTTTTTATACATTGTAACCTAATATCTACCTGAGTGAAGCTGGACCCCCACCTTCTTCAAAACGGACAAAATTGGTGTCAAAAGTTTCTGCTACGTTTGTGCAGCAAAAATTGTTGTTTGTGCTGCTTTGGGTTTTAAGATATCAATGAAAGCTTAAAGGTCAACCAGGCCCCCCCACTTTCACTAAATCAAAATGACCTTTGAACTTCAAAGCCAAAGCAGCACAAACAAAAAGTTTTGCTGCACAAACTCAGTCGAGTTGATTGGCACCAATTTTGCCTGATTTGAAGAAGGTAGGAGAGACTGGATGACCTTTCGTGACCTCTGGAAACATTTCTTAATGTCTTTAAAACGATAGCGGCACAAACGTAGCACAAACTTTTACCACCAATTTTGTCTGATTTGAAGAAGGTGGGGGGTCCAGCTTCACTCAGGTCTAATACTGAGATTCAATAGTTTTCTTCCACACTTGAAAATTACACTACTGCCATTTACCGCTGATCAAGTCACTGCTCAGAAGTTGATGTGGTTTTATTTCCTCCTCTCAGTCATGTACTGCTCCGACCCGGGCCACGTGGAGCACTCCACCAGAACCCTGTCCGACCCCAAACTGCTGGTCGGCACCACCATCCAGTACAGCTGCAGCCCCGGCTTCATCATGCAGGGCGGCGCCACCATCACCTGCTACGGCCGCGAGCCGGGGACGCCCGTGTGGACGTCTCGACTCCCTCACTGTGTGTGTGAGTATCTGACGCAGAGCGCCCAGGGCCAAACAGTTAGAGAGAAACTGTTAAACACGTAGAAACAAAACAGTCTGACCAGTGGAAGCCTGCACAGAACGGACAACAGAGGAGCTTTGGTTTCCTGCTGCAGAGCCATCTGACACGACTGGGTCTGTGTGAGTCCTTCTCTCTCTCTCAGTTTTTTTCTTTCTCTCTTTATTTTGCAGCATTAATGTGAGCCATAGTCGGTGCTGCTTTTACACTTCACCCTGGGCCTGATAATGTGTGGACTGTGTGTATTTTTCAGGGCTATTAATGTAGGTGTCAAGTGTTTGATATGTAAATGAAATGCTAATAGAGCGTACCAATCAGCCCTCAGCCACCTGGAGGAGGGGGTGGAGATTATCCATGACTCATGTCACCTTAGTCAGAGGCTGTCAGATCTGTCTGTGCTGCTACGACACACACACACACACACACACGCACATGCACACACAAAGAAAATTCCTAATTTGGGGTTGAGAAACACCAAAATCCCTCCTGCTAGCATTTGTCGTGTTTCTCTCCTCCAGCTGAGGATTCTGTTTCCTGTGAGAACCCCGGTCTCCCTGACAACGGCTACCAGATCCTGTCCAAGAGGTTGTACTTGCCCGGCGAGTCACTCACGTTCGTTTGTTACCAAGGTTATGAGCTCATAGGAGAGGTGGCCATTAAGTGCATAATCGGGAACCCTTCGTTTTGGAGCGGCCCTCTTCCACTCTGCCAGGGTGAGATTTGCTTTTCAGTTTGGTCTTTTTGATTTTATCGTAATCTGTAGGTTTAAAGATGTGAGGGACATTTCCAGTTGTTACAGAACATGCCCTTCACATTTCCTGTAAAAACTAATTTAGGGATGCACTGATCCACTTTTTTCACTGATACAGATATCTGAGGTTCAGTATCAGATTGGACTGAGGTCATTTGTTCACCTTTAGGTTTTGTCACTTTTCTGCAGGACTATCCTGTCACATGAATCCAGTTAAATTTTATTTAATTTAAACTTAAATCGTTGATTTGTTTTGACCTTGCTTTTTAGTCACACCTGAAAGTTTAATCAAAGAGCAGATTAAAAACAATAATTGTCTTTGTTGTTCAGCTCATATGTCAATTTATTTACTAATTTAGCAAGAAGAAAGAGTTTTGAATTGAAAATTGTTATTTTTTTATTAGACCCTCCAATTAACTTAAGCATTTTAATCCAGTCCCATCACAAATACATTAATGTGGGGTGGTTAAATCCTAATGAGTAAAACATTAACTGATCATGTGTGGAAAAGTGAGATTTTCAACTGCTTCCATTCACTATCAAAAAACAGTTTAATATCAGGCATAAAACAGTTTTCAGATTATCTAAGAGGGAAAATGCTTTATTGTAGTTTTGCTTGCAGTAGATGAAGATAAGTGACAAAGAAAATTATCAGTAAAAATTGTGTTTAGAAAGCACATTGACGTTTTCTCTGTTTTTGACTTAAATTTTTTACTGACTATGCAAATCAGAAGATTTGACAGGCATAGTACAAAAAAAGAAGACTGAATGTGAACCTGGAGGAGAGGCTTTGTTAAAAATACAGACTATAAAAAAGAAACAGTCTGTGTGATGTCAGTTTTCATATGCACTGACTGACAGAATGATGTTTTTCAGCTAACCGTGACTGCTTTGGCAACCATGCTTTGGAAGGTGAGTGTCTGTCTGTGGTGAGAAGTGAACACTTTTTCTTAGCAGACAGATAAATCAAAAGTCACAAAGAAAGGGGGTAAAAAAGTGTTTCAGAAAACCAGCATTCCTTCCTCTGTGTATGTTTCATCTACATCTACCGAGTTCATTTGCCATCTGTGTGTTTATCCCACTCCCAGCGTTTATCCATTTCATTCACCTGCATTTCCTGAACCCTCTTCTGCCTGACTCCTTATTTTCTGGAAGATGCTTTCTTATTAATCCTGCATCATTCATTTGTTGGGTGTCAGTTGCAGAGGCGACGGCAGGCTCCCCTCTGGATGGAGGAAACGTAGCGCTAGCTATCTTCATTCTGGTTCTGCTGCTGTCTGTGCTGCTGGGAGGCGCCTACGTCTACGTCACCAGGTGAGTCCAAAAACTCCTGGACGAATCGGCTCAGATAAACACAGGAAGGCTCCAGGTTCAAGTTTCCCTTTTTTTATCACCCAGGGCTAAGGTAAGTCTAAGACTAATGGTTGATCTTCTTATTGTTTATATTTCTATTGATAAGTTTTATTATTTTAACTAGTTTTCATGTTTTTATTTATTATTTTATTTATCCATTATTGCTGGAGACTTGCAACGAAACATTGTTCTGTATATACATTTTAAATGTGCAGTTGAATGACAATAGTCTGTGTAAAATGAGTTACATTTTTATACAATTCATTTCTAATATATTTCACAACAAGCGTGACCCAAAGTAACTCCATAAACACGTCCAGTCAGATAGATTGCCCTGCAAAAGTATTCACATCCCTTGAATTTTTCACATTTTGTCACATACAAAAAACTTTTTTTTTCATGTGATAATTGTGAAGTGGAAGGAAATAGTTTGAAATTTGTTTTTCCAGATCTGAAAAATGTACCACACTAAAGTTCACACATATTTTGACAAGCTGCTGTAAATCTGTAGATGTCCCAGGATGCCTTGATTGGGTGTTTTGTAATTAAAAAAAAAAAAAAAAAAAAAAAAAAAAAAAA